>NC_053026.1:153739033-153816120 GCF_003073215.2 Triticum urartu | reverse complement strand
TCAACTCTGACAACTGTGCAGGCAAGATGATCATACCCTCGAAATCACTACTATCTTTGCTATGCTAGTTTGCTCGCTCTTTTGCTATGCCATTGCTACGATGCCTACCACTTGCTTGAAAGCCTCCTAAATTGCCATGTCAAACCTCTAACCCACCATTGTCCTAGCAAACCGTTGATTGGCTATGTTACCGCTTTGCTCAGCCCCTCTTATAGTGTTGCTAGTTGCATGTGAAGATTGGAGGCCGTTCCTTGTTGGAACATATTTTATTTACTTGTTGGGATATCATTATATAGCCATGTTATCTTAATGCATCTATATACTTGGTAAAGGGTGGAAGGCTCGGCCTCTCGCCTAGTGTTTTGTTCCACTCTTGCCGCCCTAGTTTCCGTCATATCGGTGTTATGTTCCCGGATTTTGCGTTCCTTACGCGGTTGGGTTATAATGGGAACCCCTTGATATTTCGCCTTGATTAAAGCTTTTCTAGCAATGCCCAACCTTGGTTTACCATTTGCCACCTAGCCTTTTCTTTCCCTTGGGTTCTGTAGACTCAAGGGTCATCTTATTTTAACCCCCCCCCCCTGGGCCAGTGCTCCTCTGAGTGTTGGTCCACCTGTTAGCTACCGGTGGCCACCAGGGGCAACTCTGGGCTGGCCTACCCGTACCTAGGACAATCTGAGTGTGCCCTGAGAAAGAGATATGTGCAGCTCCTATCGGGATTTGTCGGCACATTCGGGCGGTGTTGCTGGTCTTGTTTTAACCTGTCGAAGTGTCTTCAGTTACCGAGATACCGAGTCTGATCGGAACGTCTTGGGAGGAGGTCTATTCCTTCGTTGACCGTGAGAGCTTGTCATGGGCTAAGTTGGGACTCCCCTGCAGGGATTGAACTTTCGAAAGCCGTGCCCGCGGTTATGGGCAGATGGGAATTTGTTTATGTCCGGTTGTAGATAACTTGAACCTTAGTTAATTAAAATGAATCAACTGAGTGTGTTACCGTGATGGCCTCTTCTCGGTGGAGTCCGGGAAGTGGACACGGTGTTGGAGTAATGTTTGCGCAGGTTGCTCTCTAGTTTCTCGCTCGCGCTTTGCCTCCTCTTCTCGCTCTCCTTTGCGAATAAGTTGGCCACCATATTTGCTAGTCGCTTGCTGCAGCTCCACTCATATTTCACCTTGCCATTCCTATAAGCTCAAATAGTCTTGATCGCGAGGGTGCGAGATTGCTGAGTCCCTGTGACTCACAGATTACTATTACACCAGATGCAGGGCCTGATGTTTCCGCTCCAGGAGACGCGTACGAGCTCAAGTGGGAGTTCGACGAAGACTCTCAACGATACTATGTTTCCTTTCCCGACGATCAGTAGTGGTGCCCAGTTGGGGGTGAACGGGACCGTTGTCGCATGTTGGGTTCTCTTTTATTTTGGCGACGTAGTCGGGCCATGAGTGTTTGGATGATGTAATGTTATTTATGTACTTGATTGACGTGGCGAGTGTAAGCCAACTATGTTATCTCCCCTTTTATTATTATTACATGGGATGTTGTGAAGATTGCCTAACTTGCGACATATGCCTTCAATGCGATTATGTCTCTAAGTCGTGCCTCGACACGTGGGAGCTATAGTCGCATCGAGGGTGTTATAAGTTGGTATCAGAGCCTTCCCCGACCTTAGGAGCCCCATTGCTTGATCGTTTTTAGCGGCCGAGTTGTGTCTAGAAAAAAAATGTTTTGAGTCTTTAGGAATTATATATCGGAGAGTTTAGCAATTCTTTTTACTTCCCAGTCTCCTCATCGCTCTGGTAAGGCATCCTGATGTAGAGTTTTGACTCTTCTCTTCTCAAATTTCACTAAAAAAAATTTAGGATCACGCGGGTATCTTGGAATCGTCCCGATGGTTTTATGATGAGAACATTGTCTTGGTGCCTCCTGTCAGGGGTTTAGTGGAAGTGTCCCGGGGAGTTGATCTCTGAGGTGTTGTCATCATAATTTTATCGTTGCAGTTCTGGAATACCTGAGTCTAGTACGCCGACATCGAAAATCTCTTTTATGCAGTTCGTTGGTGAGATAACCTCGACGCCACCCAGTACTGGGGCGGGAGTTCGGGAGTATCGCCATAACTTGTATAACGGATGCTTTTCAAAGGTTGAGGTAGATGGTTTCCGAAGGTTTCTTGGTTATGTGTTGAAGGATGGATACAGCTGGATGTAGGATTTGCTAGTTTGGGTGAGATATTATGCTTCCCCTGTATCCCCAACACCTGATTGCATAACCGGAAAGGTTCGGAAGTTTCATAGGTGGGAATTCTAGTAGCTCTAGTTCTTGTTCCACGGATATTGGTTTGAGATTGGGATTTCTTACCGATTATTCGTTCTTGATCCGTACCTTGTTGATTTATTTCTCTACCTTAATTCTACGTGGCTTCTCAATTTATGGATATGTGACCATTTCAAGAGGAATGCATTCGTTCATTTTGTTCGGATGTGAAGACTATATGTTGCATTTTTCATTCCGTTGGATTCAGCTTCAATATTTATTTGTCAATGTGCTAATGGTGGTCAACCTCTTCAGGATGGCTCCTCCAACGCGCACGACTCCGAATCCTGATCCGCCACCACCTCCACCTCCTCCGGAGGCATGGCAAGCTGTGATGGCCGCAACCAATGCAAACACACAGCTAATCATGCAAATTCTTCAAGAGCGCAATCAAGGCAGCAATCAGAGTCACTTTGCTACACTCAACCAGTTCCTTGCTAACGGGCCAAAGACTTTCAGCAATTGTGTTGAGGCAACCGATGCTGACGATTGGCTTGTGGATCTGTGTAAGCATTTCGAGTGCAGTAACGTCAGGCCTGAGGACTTTGTTAAGTTCGCTTCCTTCCAACTCAAAGATCAAGCTGCAGAATGGTTCCAGCAGTACAAGGACTCCAGAGGTGGACGTGTTATCACTTGGGATGATTTCCGTCGAGATTTCCGAGCTCATCATATTCCGTAGAGCGTGGTTGAAAGCAAGCGTGAGGAATTCTGCAATTTGAAGCAAGGCTCTTTGTCTGTCTATGACTACAACAAGTTGTTCCAGAAGCTCGCGCGCTTTGCCAAGCAGGACGTTCCTGATGAGAAGAGCATGATATATCAGTTCAGGGGTGGTCTCAGAGAAGAAATTCAGCTCGCTCTTGTTCTCTTTGAGCCCTTGAGATACGATGAGTTCTACAACATGGCACTGAAGCAAGAGGCTGCTCAGTTGAGGTGTGATGCTTCCAAGAAGCAAGTCAGAGATGTTACTCCTTCTTCCTCTACTCAAGTGGCCAAGCAGCAGAAGTTTTAGCTTCCTCCTCCTCCGTTCCGTCAGCCGTATCAGAAGAGCAAAGGTGGCAGTGGTTCTTCCCACCCACCCAACCCTGGCTTTCAGAACAAGACTTCATCTCAAGCTCCAAGATCGAGTGCTTCGTATCACCGTCCGCTTTCAGAGGTCACGTGCAACAAGTGCCAACAGAAGGGTCACTATGCCAACAAGTGTCTCAACCAGAGGCATCTTCCTCCTCCTCCTGTCAGATCGGCAAGTACAGTTGTGGTCAAGCATAACCCCAAACATGCCAAGGTCAATTTGATGAATGCAGCTCAGGCAGAGGACTCGTCAGATGTGATCATGGGTACCCTTCCTGTTAATGATATTCCTGCAAAAGTTCTTTTTGACACTGGTGCATCGCATTGCTTCATCTCGAGACCGTTTACAAATAGGCATGAATTGGTTTCGCAAGTTTTGCCTAGTCCTTTAGCAGTTGTCTCTCCCGGTAAGCGCATGCAGGCTAACTCCATCATTCCGGATGTTTCTATCACTTTGGGTGACTACAAGTTCTTGGCTTCTCCAATGGTTCTTGGTGACTCGGATATTGATCTTATTCTCGGAATGGATTGGCTTTCTAAGCACAAGGCTCAGCTTGATTGTGCAGCCAGGCAGATTCAATTGACTCATTCGTCTGAGGATGTAATTGTCTTTGCCACTCGTGATGATACCATTCGTCTATTTTCTCTCAATGAGAAGGGTGAATTGGATGCCATCTCTCAAATTCTAGTCGTTTGCGAATATCAAGGCGTCTTTCCAGAAGAGCTCCCAGGAATGCCTCCGCACCGGCCAGTTGAATTCGTTATTGATCTTGAGCCTGGTACGGAACCTGTGTGCAAGCGTCCTTACAAGCTCGGACCTGAAGAGTTGAAGGAGCTGAAGAAGCAAATCGATATGCAAGAGAAAATGGGTCTCATCCGGCCTAGTTCTTCTCCGTGGGGTTGTGGTGTTCTTTTTGTGAAGAAGAAGGATGGAACGGACCGACTTTGTGTTGATTACCGTCCAGTGAACAAGAAGACCATCAAGAACAAATACCCACTTCCCAACATCAATGAGCTGTTCGAACAACTCAAAGGTGCCCAAGTATTCTCCAAGCTTGATCTCCGTATGGGTTATCACCAAATTCGCATTCGTGAAGAAGATATTCCCAAGACAGCATTCAGAACAAGCTTTGGTTCATATGAATACACTGTCATGTCTTTTGGCCTCGCCAACGCTCCTCTGACGTTCTCTCGCATGATGAACTTCATCTTCAACGCCTACACCAATGACTTCGTTTTGGTCTATCTCGACGACATTCTGGTTTTCTCGAAGAACAAGGAAGATCATGCCAAACACTTGCGTTTGGTGCTTGATAAGCTCAGGGAACATCAGTTCTACGCCAAGTTCTCCAAGTGTGAGTTTTGGCTTGATGAGGTTCTTTATCTTGGTCATATCATCTCTGCCAAGGGCATTGCCGTGAATCCTAAGAAGGTGTCTGCAATTGTGAATTGGGAACCTCCTCAGAACGTGAAGCAACTCCGCAGTTTTCTCAGTCTCGCAAGCTATTGCCGAAGATTCGTTGAAAACTTTTCTAAGATCGCGAAGCCTCTCTCAAATCTTCTCTAGAAGCACGTCAAGTACGTTTGGTCTCCGGAGTGTGATATTGCTTTCAACACTTTGAAAGAGAAATTGATCACTGCTCCAGTTCTGACTCCGCCTGATGAATCCAAGCCGTACGAGGTCTTTTGTGATGCCTCTCTCCAAGGTCTTGGCGCAGTATTGATGCAAGAGAAGAAAGTTGTTGCTTATACATCTCGCCAGTTGAAGCCTAATGAGAAGAACTACCCCACTCATGATCTCGAGTTGGCGGCAGTTGTGCATGCTCTTTTGACTTGGAGACATCTTCTATTGGGAAGAAAAGTGGACATTTTCACTGATCACAAGAGTCTCAAGTACATCTTCACTCAGCCTAATCTCAACCTCAGGCAAACTCGATGGGTCGAAATGATTCAAGAGTATAATCCGAGTATCAAGTATACTCCAGGCAAGGCCAATGTGATTGCTGACGCTTTGAGCAGAAAGGCTTACTGCAACAGTCTGATTCTTAAGCCTTATCAACCCGAGCTTTGTGAAGCCTTCCGCAAACTTAACCTGCAAATTGTTCCTCAAGGTTTCCTCGCCAACCTTCAAGTCTCTCCTACCTTAGAAGACCAGATTCGCCAATCCCAGCTTCTTGATGCTATGGTGAAAAAGGTGAAGATTGGGATTGCTAAGAGCCAGTCCAAGTACAAGTGCTACTGCCTTGATGACAAGGACACTCTCTTCTTCGAGGATCGTATTGTTGTGCCCAAAGGTGACCTCTGTAAAGTGATCATGAATGAGGCTCACAATTCTCTCCTCTCCATCCACCCTGGGAGCACGAAGATGTATCAGGACCTCAAGCAAGCTTATTGGTGGACTCGAATGAAGCGCGAGATCGCTCAATTCGTGAATGAATGTGATGTCTGCAGAAGAGTGAAGGCAGAACACCAAAGGCCAGCAGGTCTCCTCCAACCTCTTGCCATTCCAGAATGGAAGTTTGACCACATGGAGATGGACTTCGTGACTGGGTTTCCAAAGTCCAAGCGTGGCAATAATGCTATATTCGTTGTCATCGACAAACTCACCAAAGTGGCTCACTTTCTGCCTATCAAAGAGTCGATCACTGGAGCTCAATTGGCGGAACTCTATACCTCTCGTATTGTCTCTCTGCACGGTATTCCACAAGTGATCTCTTCAGACCGTGGCAGCATCTTTACCTCGAAGTTTTGGGATTCTTTTCAGAAGGCCATGGGCACCAACATCCGCTTCAGCACAGCTTTCCATCCTCAAACAAGTGGTCAAGTCGAGCGTGTCAACCAGATTCTTGAAGATATGCTCAGGGCTTGTGTGATCTCCTTCGGCATGAAGTGGGAGGATTGTCTTCCTTATGCTGAATTCTCCTACAACAACAGTTTTCAAGAAAGTTTGGGCAAGGCCCCTTTTGAAATTCTGTATGGCAGGAAGTGCCGTACCCCTCTCAACTGGTCTAAAACCGGTGAACGTCAGCTTTTGGGTAATGACTTAATCACAGAAGAAGAAGAAATGTGCAAAGTCATTCGTGATAACCTCAAAGCAGCCCAATCCTGCCAGAAGAGCTACTATGATAGTAAGCACCGTGATTTGGCTTTCGAGATCGGAGATCATGTTTACCTCCGCGTCTCTCCTATGAAAGGTACTCGTCGCTTCGGTATCAAAGGGAAGCTTGCCCCTAGATACGTGGGACCTTTCAAGATTGTCAGCAAGAGAGGCGACCTCGCCTATCAACTCGAGCTTCCTTCAAACTTTGTAAATGTTCATGACGTGTTCCATGTCTCTCAGCTTCGAAAGTGCTTAAAGACTCCTGACCGCACCGTCAACTTCGAGGACATTGAGCTCCAAGAAGATCTCTCTTATCGTGAGCACCCAGTTGCTATTCTTGAAGAGACTGAACGCAAGACTCGCAACAAGTCAATCAAATTTCTCAAAGTCAAGTGGTCACACCATTCCGACCATGAAGCTACCTGGGAACGCGAGGATCACCTCCGTTCTGAGTACCCGGCGTTCTTTCAGTCCTAGATCTCGGGACGAGATCCTTTCGTAGTGGTGGAGTGTTGTAACACCCCGGATGTAACTTTCCCAATTTGTACTCCAACTCTTGCCGTTTCCGGCGTTAAGTTATAATTATTTCCTCGGGTTCGGGTTTTTGCCTCCGTGTGTTGTTGTCGTAGTCATGCATCTCATATCATGTCATCATGTGCATTGCATTTGCATACGTGTTCATCTCATGCATTCGAGCATTTTCCCCGTTGTCCGTTTTGCATTCCGGCGCTTCGTTCTCCTCCGGTGGCCATTTCTAGCTTTCTTTCGTGTGTGGGGATTAAACATTTCCGGATTGGACCGAGACTTGCCAAGAGGCCTTGGTTTACTGCCGGTAGACCGCCTGTCAAGTTTCGTACCATTTGGACTTCGTTTGATACTCCAACGGTTAACCGAGGGACCGAAAAGGCCTCGTGTGTGTTGCAGCCCAACACCCCTCCAATTTGGCCCAAAACCCACCAAACTCTGCTCCATGTCCTAGAGCGTTCGATCACGATTGCGTGGCCGAAAACCGCACCTCATTTGGACTCTCCTAGCTCCTCCTATGCCTATATATACACCCCCCATTCCAATTCGCGGATCCTCTCCCCCCTAACCCTAAAATTTTCCACCTCGCGCGGCCGGACATTGTCCGCCCCGCGCCGGACGTCGCCGCCGCCCCAACCAGGAGCCGCCACGTGGCGCTCCACCGCCAGCCGCCGCCGCGGCCCGGGAGCCTAGGTCCGGCCCCCGCGGCCCGCTCCCGTTCCCCGCCGCCTCGCGCCGTCCCCGCCGCCTCGCGCCGCCGCCGCCGCCTCGCCGCCTGCCTCCTCCACCGGCCGCCGCCTCCCGTCGCCTTCCGCACTCCGCCGCCTCGCCGAGCCTGCCGGCCGCCGCCGCCAGCTCCGCCGCGGCCGGGACGCCGCGCCGCGCCGCCCCTCGCCCCGGCCGGCCCCAGCTCCGGCCCAGCCACCGGCGACCTTCCCCTCGCCGGATCCGGCGCCTCCAACCCCGGCCGCCGCCGTCCTCGACTTCTCCGGCGAGCCGTGCCACCGTCCTCGGATTCCGTGCCGTGAACAGTAAACCCTAGATCCAGATCTGAGGGTTGTTTTTTTTCTCCAAGTCCCAGATATTTTAGCTCATATGCCCATGTTCGCGGCCCCGTAACTTTGCATCTGTAGCTCCGATTCATGCATATAGCATATCAAAATGTTCATATCAGAGAGTACATCATTTAATCCCATTGCATCATTTTCATTTGAGCTCATCTTCATGCCAGAAATGCTGTTAGAAGAGGGCTACTTGAGTTAATTGTCAGATCTGCTACTTCATCTTAGACTTCTGTCATTTTTGCCATGATTAATGTGTGCATGATATGGCCGTGAGTTCTTCATATGTTTTGTTAAGGGTTTTGTCATATATCCAGAGGTGCAACCCTTGTATTTTTAGGATGGGCGTGGTGACTTGTGCAAGCTTGCAAAGTGGTGCACTTGCTAATTCTGTTTTCAGGGACTTAGTAATTTCACTAAGTCCTGGGATTGTTTAGTTCATGATGCCATATGTTCTTGTTGTTTCCTAGTGATTCGTGCCTCTTTTGAGGATGATCAGTAATGGAGTTTTGTTAATCTTGTAGTGCTATATCCATCCATGTCTTTGTTTGCAATTATGGAGCACCCTAGCTTGAGTCAATCGAGCTCTACTTTTGCTTCGTTGCGAATCTGGGCAGATCGTCAACTTGTTTGCGATTTTGCCGATGCTATTGTAGTTGATCCGTGCATGATATGCCATTGTTCCTACCATGTCTAGCTTGTATTTTGTGCCTTATTAAGGGTTGTATGCTTGTCTTGCCATGACTTGCACCGTGGTGAGTGCATCGAGCTCGTAAACATGCCTTCGTGAGTTATGTTTCAGCAAGTCCCGGTTTTCACTAAGTCTGAAAACTGATTATGTTTTTGCTATGTTCGTGTGCTTGTTAGTATATTTTGTTATCCCTTTTGGCTCAAGGTCACTAAGGGACTTTTGTTAAGCTTGTTGAGTAGCTCCATGCCATGTCTTTCTTTGTCATGTTCAGGTCCTGTAGCATGTTGTTTTGTTGCTCCGAAGAGGGCTATATGATCTGAAATTCCAGACAAGTGTTAATTTCACTAAGTCTGAGATCTGTTTTACCATTTGCGTTTTTGCCATGCTTGTTTGAACCTGTTAGTGGATGATTTGGCCATAGCTCAGTGCTAGACTTTTGTTAAGAATCTTGTGTGCATCCCTTCCATGTATTTTGTTGTCATGTTTGGGTGCTGTAGCATGTTCATTTCATTGCAATTAGGTGCCTACTTGCTGTAAATCGCAGACCGGTGTCATTTTTGAATCGCTTGCCATTTCCAAACCGTAACTCCGATTCCGGCGTTTTTTATATCTTTTTCAAGCGATTTCATCTCATCTTTCCAGTGGCACATTTGGAATTCCATGTTGAGGCCAGGTTCATGCATTTCCTGTCATATCTTGCATTTTGCATCCCGCATCGCATCCCGCATAGCATATCATCATTTCATCATATTGCTTGGTCTTGCATGTGGTTGATTGTATCCTTGTTGCTTGTTTGTATTGTTTGGGTAGAGCCGGGAGACGAGTTCGCTAACGAGGAGCCCGTTGAGTTTGCTCTTGAGGATCCAGTCAACTCTGACAACTGTGCAGGCAAGATGATCATACCCTCGAAATCACTACTATCTTTTCTATGCTAGTTTGCTCGCTCTTATGCTATGCCATTGCTACGATGCCTACCACTTGCTTGAAAGCCTCCTAAATTTCCATGTCAAACTTCTAACCCACCATTGTCCTAGCAAACCGTGATTGGCTATGTTACCGCTTTGCTCAGCCCCTCTTATAGTGTTGCTAGTTGCATGTGAAGATTGGAGGCCGTTCCTTGTTGGAACATCTTTTATTTACATGTTGGGATATCATTATATAGCCATGTTATCTTAATGCATCTATATACTTGGTAAAGGGTGGAAGGCTCGGCCTCTCGCCTAGTGTTTTGTTCCACTCTTGCCGCCCTAGTTTCCGTCATATCGGTGTTATGTTCCCGGATTTTGCGTTCCTTACGTGGTTGGGTTATAGTGGGAACCCCTTGATATTTCGCCTTGATTAAAGCTTTTCCAGCAATGCCCAACCTTGGTTTTACCATTTGCCACCTAGCCTTTTCTTTCCCTTGGGTTCTGCAGACTCAAGGGTCATCTTATTTTAAGCCCCCCTCCCCGGGCCAGTGCTCCTCTGAGTGTTGGTCCACCTGTCAGCTACCGGTGGCCACCAGGGGCAACTCTGGGCTGGCCTACCCGTACCTAGGACAATCTGAGTGTGCCCTGAGAAAGAGATATGTGCAGCTCCTATCGGGATTTGTCGGCACATTCGGGCGGTGTTGTTGGTCTTGTTTTAACCTGTCGAAGTGTCTTGAGTTACCGAGATACCGAGTCTGATCGGAACGTCTTGGGAGGAGGTCTATTCCTTCGTTAACCGTGAGAGCTTGTCATGGGCTAAGTTGGGACTCCCCTGGAAGGATTGAACTTTCGAAAGCCGTGCCCGCGGTTATGGGCAGATGGGAATTTGTTTATGTCCGGTTGTAGATAACTTGAACCTTAATTAATTAAAATGAATCAACTGAGTGTGTTACCGTGATGGCCTCTTCTCGGTGGAGTCCGGGAAGTGGACACGGTGTTGGAGTAATGTTTGCGCAGGTTGCTCTCTAGTTTCTCGCTCGCGTTTTGCCTCCTCTTCTCGCTCTCCTTTGCGAATAAGTTGGCCACCATATTTGCTAGTCACTTGCTGCAGCTCCACTCATATTTCACCTTGCCATTCCCATAAGCTCAAATAGTCTTGATCGCGAGGGTGCAAGATTGCTGAGTCCCTGTGACTCACAGATTACTATTACACCAGATGCAGGGCCTGATGTTTCCGCTCCAGGAGACGCGTACGAGCTCAAGTGGGAGTTCGACGAAGACTCTCAACGATACTATGTTTCCTTTCCCGACGATCAGTAGTGGTTCCCAGTTGGGGGTGAACGGGACCGTTGTCGCATGTTGGGTTCTCTTTTATTTTGGCGACGTAGTCAGGCCATGAGTGTTTGGATGATGTAATGTTATTTATGTACTTGATTGACGTGGCGAGTGTAAGCCAACTATGTTATCTCCCCTTTTATTATTATTACATGGGATGTTGTGAAGATTGCCTAACTTGCGACATATGCCTTCAATGCGATTATGTCTCTATGTCGTGCCTCGACACGTGGGAGCTATAGTCGCATCGAGGGTGTTACATATTGCCATAGAGAGAATAGTATTTACACAAATCTAATCTGCTGACGTATTCCGTAGCGTGACATCACACTACGGCCAAGTCTTTATTCGAATCGTTTTACTGTCCCACCTCAGCATGTTTAGCGAGGCGTTTTCCTTGGCATGTCTTGTTAAAGCAGAGATCGTGTCCCCTTATTCCGGGATTCTCATCAATACGGGTGTGGGTAACCCAACCGCGCCATTGACCACGGCGCTTGGGAGATAAGCGAGTTTTACCAGGCTGGTGGGGGTGCATAGTCGCGTCCATCCATATAAGTGGATAAGGATCCGCCTTTTCATCCATGCCTTCTTCCTCCTTGCCTATCCATTTCCGCGCACTCGAGCTCCAGCGCCCAAGTCCGTAGACCCCACCTCAACCTTCTCCGGCCATGTCCGGAGCAGGAGGCAAGTGGATAGTCTCCTCCGTCACGGAGAAACACATCAAAAGACTGAGGAAGGCCGGATACTTGTCTAACGACATTGCGCACCGGCTTCCCGAAGAGGGGCAGCTCATCCCCACCCCTAGGCCCCATGAGAGGGTGGTGTTCCTCCCCCATTTCCTCCGCGGACTGGGCTTCCCTCTCCACCCATTTGTCCGGGGCTCATGTTCTACTATGGCCTGGATTTCCATGATCTGGCCCCGAACTTTGTCCTCGATATCTCGGCGTTTATCGTCGTGTGTGAGGCTTTCTTCTGCATCCGCCCCCATTTCGGCCTATGGCTCAAGACTTTCAATGTCAAGCCGAACGTGGTGCGCGGCACCCAGGTGGAGTGCGGAGGCGCCATGGTGGGCAAGATGCCCAACGTCCTATGGCTCTCGGCTCTTTCGTGGAGTCCCTAAAGGGGTTGCAATCGGGGTGGTTTTACATCACCGAGCCGCGCGACCCTAAATGGGTCGCAGTCCCCGAGTTCCGATCCGGACCCCCTACGCGGCTCACCTCCTGGAAAGAGATGGGCCTGTCGTGGGTAAAGAAGGAGAGCTGACCGGACTCCAAACATGCATCCAAACCCTGGTGGACAAGAAGCTCAAACTTGTCAATGTAGTCCAGGTTATGCTCATCCGCCGAATCCTCCCGTGTCAACAACGGGCTTTCAACCTGTGGGAGTTCGACCCGGCGCAGCACCGAACTCTGAGCAGGCTCTTCGACACGACGTACGAACATGCCTGGAAGGTGCTTTTCAAGGGCGCCGAGGCCCCCGCATCCGCTACCGAGGATCGTGGATTCAGCACGCAGTGTCGCGCTCGTGCGGTAAGCTGTTTTTACCTTTTACAGGGTATTAGTTTTTCATAGTTTGACTCCATGCGGGTTCTAAGCTCCCTTACCTTTGACAGGATTGGCAGGAGACGTCCGAACAAATCAACTGTCCGGCTCCTTTGCCCGAAGGCCCAGCGAACGCTCGCTTGGCGAAGCTGGTGGTTCCGGCACCCTATGTGGTGCTGGAGAAGAAGGCCAAGAAGAAGGCCACGGGGACTCGAAAGAGTGCATGGCGCCAGGAGGTGTTGGATTCATCATACGACGACTCCAAGGCGCACTCCTCCCGTGAAGACGAGGAGGAGGAAGAAGAGACCTCTGCCCCTCCAGCGGGGGGAGGGAAGAAAAGGAAGGCCGCCCCAACTAGGGAGGCCGAAGGGTCCAAGAAGGGGAAAACCCTTCCTCCGGACGGCTCCACCAATGCCGAGGACGGCAAAGAGGAGTGGCCGCACAGGGCCAAGCCCCTGGCGAGATCGTAAGTATCCGGATACCAGAGTGATTCATAGTATTCCTCCATTGCACAGCTTTTCCTTATGTCAAACATGTTTATGCAGTCCACCCAAAGACCGGCTCGACGTGTCGTCGAGCGGTTCCCTGGATTCGTCGGATGTGAATTCGCTTCCGACGGCTACCTCCCCCCACCCTACGGACGATGCCGAGGTGCTGTCCCAATAGGTTCCAAGCCAGGAGGAGGTTGTCCTGGAGGCGCCGCAAGGCGACCTCCCGGACTCCAGGCGCAAAGGGGATAAATCCCCCAAGGGCTCCGAGTCCGGCCTTGAGCGGGACACCGCTCTGGAACCTTCAACGGTTCCGGACTCCGGTAGGCAGCCTCCTTCCAAGAGGAGCAAGCCTACCGAGCCGGTGACCTCCGTTCAACCGGAGGCACCAGACAATTTGCTGGAGGTGCTTAACGGTGCCTCCATCGACGAGGAGCACCACACTATTATGAGTGTGGTGATCCAGAAGGTTCAGTCCGCTCTTGGTTTGAGGTAAGTAAAGAATATGTAAAAATATTACCGCATAGACAGTAGCCCCTGATGCTCTGTTCGGCGTTCGGAAAGAAAAGCCGAATAGAGGATCTAATAACATTCACAGGAGTCTAACATAATCATGTCAATATGCGTATGCAGGCTTCGCTGCTGGCCTCCGCCGCACTGACTGCGGAGGTGGATACGCTGAAGCAAAACCTTGCGCGGTCCGAGAAAGAGCTCGGCCATGCCAAGAGGCAAATCAAGGAGAAGGAAGGTAAGTAATACCTTCCGCAAGTATATAGAGAAGATGTGGTTGCGAAAAATGACAGGATCAACGTGCTATTATAGGGGCCATGACCGAGGTGGCAACCCTTAAGCAAGCGCTGTCCGAGGCCAAAAACAGAGCGGCCGTGGAGCGCACAGAGAGAGGGAAGCAGGGGGCACGGGTGGAGGAGGTGCAGAAAGAGCTCCAGGCTCTCGTGAAAAAACACGAGAGTTTGGAGCTTGACTCAAAGCGCAATCGTCTAAGCTTGTGGCAGCCCTCAAAAGCACGAAGTCTGCCAAGGCCAAAGCCCAGAAAGCCCTCCAAGAAATTGAAGCAATGAAGAAGATAGCGGTGGGTAAGGCATTCATTATGCAAAGCAAGCACGTGAAAGTGAATTACTTGTTACTTACTCGAGTCCGAAGCTCTCCAGGAGCATTCACAGATTTGCCCCGTAGTGCGTCTGATGCCGCCGCCTACTACCGAGCCAAAGAGGGGAGCTTGATGGAGAAGGTGTTCTGGTCTTAGTATGCTGAGGCCGGACACCTAGTGCCTTTGGGCGACCAGCTGAATCAAATGGTCGAGCTCCAGAAGGTTGCCGAACAGGCCATAAAGGGCCTCATAGTTCGGCTGTGGCCTAGAGAGGCTCTGCCTGGGAGCTACTTCGGGCTGGTGAGGCGGCTGGTGGATGCCTGTCCACGGCTTGAAGTAATCGAGCGCTCCGTCTGCATCGAAGGTGCCCGTAGGGCGCTTGCCTGTGCTAAAGTGCACTGGGGCAAGATGGATGCGGAGAAGCTGGTGAAGGACGGGCCGCCGCTGGGCAAGGAGCATCGCATCCCGTAAGCGTATTATGAGGGCGTCCTGAAGGGTGCGCGCCTTATAGCGGATGAATGCTCCAAAGATATAATTTTTGAGTAAACTTGCATTTGTGATCATCTACGCTGAAAACTTGTTCATATGCGCTAAGCAACGCTTTTGAATTTAAAATATTACCTTCTGTGCGGCCATTTATCAAATTTGAGAGATGGCGAGTCGTCAGCTTCTGCCCCCATGCTATGAGTGCTGGGGTGTTCGGGATAAACATGAGCGCTCTTTTTCCCATTCTTGGGTCCTTCGAGGGAGGCATTCAACACAACGAACAAGGCAATCGGACTATAATGCTTGAACACTCTCACTTAGCCATAGAATTCTATAATTTTAAATTTCGGCGAAGCCCCTAGTGTTGAGAAGATCGAGTTCGGGGCGCTATCCACGCCTAGGCCGGACAAAGCCGACGCCTCGCTCTAAGCGGCATAAGTCTTTAGGGACTCGAAAACCTCTCGAACAGCGACCAGCTCTCGCCTCATCATGACGGTCAGTTTTAGCTTTCTCTACTCAGGTGCTTAGCCCACCTCAACTGGGGCACAATCGCAGTAGTTCTCCTAGTGCTACCTTAGCCGATATAACGGAACATAAGGTACCAAAACATAGGAGCCGGGCAAACCCAACTATTGACCCAAGACATGATTCGGAGCCGATGCATATAATGCTATAAGTTCGGGGTGCCGCACTTGTGAAAGTGTTCGGACTTCTCACACCGTATTGTGGGGTACTTAAGCCCCTGGCGTATTGGCCATACCAAAGTGTACGGGTGCAACATGTCATTAATGAACATATATTCGTAAAAAAGAGTAATGCAATAATAGACGGAAGCTATGCATTGTTTATTTAAAAAAGCTGCGATCAAAGCAAAACGATACAAATAGTGCGATAAGCAAAAAATGGGACTATTTAACATGTCCTTTCCAGGGGCGAGCTACGGAATTGTATTGGAAACAGGTATACTGCTCGTTATAGAGACCACCTTAGAGTTCCATAGTGCGGCGTAGCTTTCTTCTTCCCTGGTTGTATCGTTTGTGTGGCAATTGTACTGCCGGACAAGCCTTCCGAAGAATGGAGTCCTGAAAATAAGAGAAAGTTAAGAAATCAGCAGCCCCTAGTGCGGTTTAAGCCGCGTTTCTGGCGTGCCGTGATGGTGCCCCTCCCCCTGTGCCCATGGAATTTCTAGAGCGTAGTTATGTACGCGCAACACTGGTTTCGCAAGTTCGTGAGGGCTGGGGTTGGGGCCGCATTGCTACGCTTGCTCGGAACATGCCAGACGGTCTTGTTGTAGGTTACTCCGGGCACGCTTTACAGTGTCCAGACGTTTAATGGCCGGACTGGAGAATTTCCTTGAGATTCTGCTTTGTACTTCCGTTGCGATAGCCGCCGTATGCTCCTTCGTTCGGAGAGAGCGTTCGGTGTTTCCATTGACCGTGATGACTCCTCGAGGGCCTGGCATCTTGAGCTTGAGGTATGCATAGTGCGGCACCGCATTGAACTTAGCAAATGTGGTTCACCCGAGCAGTGCGTGCTAGCCACTTCGGAACGGGACTATGTTGAAGATTAACTCCTCGCTTCGAAAATTATCCGGAGATCCGAAGACCACTTCAAGTGTAACTGAGCCTGTACAGTTGGCCTCTACACCTGGTATGACGCCTTTAAAGGTCGTTTTAGTGGGCTTAATCCTCGAGGGATCGATGCCCATTTTCCACACTGTATCCTGGTAAAGCAGATTCAAGCTACTGCCGCCGTCCATAAGGACTCTAGTGACGTGAAATCCGTCAATAATTGGGTCTAGAACCAATGTGGCGAATCCGCCATGACGGATGCTAGTGGGGTGGTCCCTTCGATCAAAAGTGATCGGGCAGGAAGACCATGGGTTGAACTTTGGGGCGACTGGCTCCATCGCGTATGCGTCCCTTAGCGCACGCTTCCGCTCCCTCTTGGGGACGTGGGTTGCGTATATCATGTTCACCGTCCGCACTTGTGGGGGGAAACCTTTCTGTCTACTGTTGTTCGGCGGCCGGGGCTCCTCCTCGTCATCGCTATGCAGCCCCTTGTCTCTGCTTTCGGCATTTAACTTTCTTGCCTGCTTGAACACCCAACAATCCCTGTTGGTGTGATTGGCTGGTTTTTCGAGGGTGCCATGCATCTGGCATGAGCGGTCGAGTATTCGGTCCAAACTGGATGGTCCCGGAGTATTTCTTTTGAATGGCTTTTTCCGCTGACCGGGTTTAGAGCCTCTGAATCCGGCATTAACTGTCGTATCCTCAGCATTGTCGCCGTTAATGCGGCGCTTTTGCTTGTTGCGACGCGACCTGCCACTGCTGTCCTTGGTATCCGAATTACCAGGGCTCTTGGTCATGTTATTGCTGCGAGCTAGCCAGCTGTCTTCTCCCGCGCAAAAGCGGGTCATAAGTGTCGTGAGGGCTGCCATAGATTTCGGCTTTTCCTGTCCTAGGTGTTGTGCAAGCCACTCGTCGCGGATGTTATGCTTGAAGGCTGCTAGGGCCTCTGCGTCCGGACAGTCGACGATTTGATTTTTCTTGGTTAGGAACCATGTCCAGAATTGTCTGGCCGATTCCTCTGGCTGCTGAATTATGTGGCTTAGGTCATCTGCGTCTGGTGGTCACACATAAGTGCCATGGAAATTGTCGAGGAATGCGGCTTCCAGGTCCTCCCAACAACCAATTGATTCTACTAGCAAGCTGTTAAGCCAATGCCGAGCTGGTCCTTTAAGCTTGAGTGGGAGGTATTTGATGGCGTGTAGGTCATCACCGCGGGCCATGTGGATATGAAGGAGATAGTCCTCGATCCATACCGCAGGATCTGTTGTGCCATCGTATGATTCGATGTTCACGGGTTTGAAACCCTCGGGGATTTGATGATCCATTACTTCATCTGTGAAGCATAGTGGGTGTGCGGCACCTCTGTATTGGGCTATATCACGACGCAGCTCAAACGAGCTTTGTCTACTGTGTTCGGCCCGGCCAGATTCACTGTATCCAGCATGACGAGTACCGCCTCGTGCCGTGGGGCGCCCACGTGATCCGTAGATCGATCTTGTTTGCCTTGCCTTGTCCTCCAATATATCTCGTAGGTCTGGCGCATTTTCCCATTCCTTGGTATTTTTTGAGCGGCGCCGGGGTGTGGCTTGAGTGGAGGGCCGAGAGGCCCCTCTATCGCGGCCACGGGGTGGCCGGTCGGCCGCATCATGCGCTGGTGATGTAGGTTTAGGTGCTTCCTCCTCTAATTGGGGTAGCAACCTGCGCTTTGGGTAGCTCTTGGAGGGGCGTTCGAGTTCATACTCTTTGGCCGCAAGGACTTCAGTCCATTTGTCGGCTAGCAAATCTTGATCAGCTCTAAGCTATTGTTGTTTTTTCTTGAGGCTGGTCACCGTGGCCATAATCCTGCGTTTGAAACGCTCTTGTTCGACGGGATCCTCCAGCACAACAAATTCGTCATCGTCAAGGCTTTCCTCATCTTCGGAGGGAGGTATGTAATTATCGACCTCGACCTCTCTCTGTGCCGCTCTCTCATGAGGGCTGGCTTCTCCGTCCTCCTGTGCTGAATCTTGCTGGAGGTGGTTGTCTTCGGCACTGCCCGGGGTGTTATTATCTCCCGTGCCGGAATCACCGTTTTTGCTTTGGCGGGATTTAGAGCCGCACCGCTGACGCCGGCGCTTAGGCTGCTTTTTGGAGGGGTCATTCTCCGATGTTCCATCGCCATTGCCTTCTTTTGGGGTGTCCACCATGTATATATCATACGACGAGGTGGCTTTCCAGTACCCTATAGGCGCTGTTTCTTGATCGTCTCCTGCATCGGCGTCCATACCGTCGATGTCTTCGGAGTCGAAGTCGAGCATGTCGGTTAAATCATCGACAGTGGCTACGAAGTGGGTGGTGGGTGGGCTTTGAATTTCTTCATCATCCGCATCCCAACCTTGCTGACCCTAGTCCGGCCAGGGCTCTCCTGATAAAGAGAGAGACTTTAGTGAATTCAGAATATCGCCAAGGGCGAGTGCTGAAAGATGTCCGCGGCGGTGAACTCCATGATCGGTGCCCAATCGGGTTCGATCGGTAGGGGAGCGGAGGGCTCAGAGTCAGGAGAGGAGTCCGGCTCCTTGGAGTCACGGGCTTCGCAGAGAATAGGGCTGGTGTTCGGCTCGATCACTGTAAAGATTGCAGCCCCCGAGGCGGTGTCTAACCACCCATCCTCGATTGGTGTGATCGGCTCCGAGCTAGGGGTCGGAGCGGACACAGGTGTGGCCTCCAGGGCACTGTTCGGCGGCAGAGCTAGATCATGCCCATCGTGACAGTGCGGCGCGCTCGGCTGTGGCCCGAATCCGTCGAAGATCAAGTCTCCGCGGATGTTGGCCGTGTAGTTCAAACTTCCAAATCTGACCTGATGGCCAGGGGCGTAGCTTTCGATCTGCTCCAGATGACCAAGCGAATTGGCCCGCAGTGCAAAGCCGCCGAATACAAAGATTTGTCCGGGGAGAAAAGTATCACCCTGGATTGTATCGCTGTTGATGATCGGAGAAGCCATCGGGCCTAAAAGTGACGACACAGAGGAACTCTCAATGAAAGCACCAATGTCGGTGTCAAAACAGGCGGATCTTGGGTAGGGGGTCCCGAACTGTGCGTCTAGGCGGATGGTAACAGGAGGCAGGGGACACAATGTTTCACCCAGGCTTCGGGCCCTCTTGATGGAGGTAAAACCCTACGTCCTGCTTGATTGATATTGATGATATGGGTAGTACAAGAGTAGATCTACCACGAGATCAGAGAGGCTAAACCCTAGAAGCTAGCCTATGGTATGATTGTTGTTCGTCCTACGGACTAAACCCCTCCGGTTTATATAGACACCGGAGAGGGCTAGGGTTGCATAGAGTCGGTTACAATGGTAGGAGATCTACATATCCGTATCGCCAAGCTTGCCTTCCACGCCAAGGAAAGTCCCTTCCGGACATGGGACGAAGTCTTCAATCTTGTATCTTCATAGTCCAGGAGTCCGGTTGAAGGTATAGTCCGGCTATCCGGACACCCCCTAACCCAGGACTCCCTTAGTGCTTATAAAGGACCCAAGTTCTTCTCTATCCTCCCGGCGAAATACTTTCACGTCTCCTTGTTCATACCAATCCAATTCTTTTTCCCGTGAGTGGCAGGTTGTCACCTCATAATTTGAGATGTATTCCATAAGACCATATCAAGTGTATTCTTTTCGTTGTTGGTGTTCCAACAACTCCGTTCAACCCTTCTCCTAAATATGCCTCTTCAAGCTCTTTTGTGGCAGAAGTTGGCATTTTCTTCTCAATTCTCCTATTTCAATTATCTATCTTCTATTATTTCGTCCCGGAGGCTTTGTGATGTTGCTCTCTTCAACGCATCTTTTCATTTTGTCAGGATCGTGTTCTTTTCTTGGTTTATCCATTTAACCGGATTGTTGTGTCCCTTTTGCTGAAGCTCTTTCATTTTATCAAGTCTTTCATCTCTTTTCAACCGAAGTGCAACCTGAATCGGTTCTTTCTTATTCCTCTTTCTTAAGGGAGTGCTTTCAACTTTGTTCTTCTCCGTTGCTTTCTTTCATTTTGCTCAACCTTTTCAAGGTTCTTTGGTCTCACTCGTTTGTCAAAGAAGCAACTTAGTTTTACCTCTTTTTTTCTCTTCCGTTTTCCCTCCGTTGCCGTTCTAGATCTCGGGACGAGATCCTCTCGTAGTGGTGGAGTGTTGTAACGCCCCGAGACCGATGTGCCAGGTGTCCTCCAGTTATTCGCTGTTGTTGCCTTTTCATTGCTTGCGTGTCATGCATTGCATATCATGTCATCATGTGCATTTCATTTGCATACATGTTTGTCTCATGCATCCGAGCATTTTCCCCGTTGTCC
This sequence comes from Triticum urartu, assembly GCF_003073215.2. Lineage (NCBI taxonomy): Eukaryota > Viridiplantae > Streptophyta > Magnoliopsida > Poales > Poaceae > Triticum > Triticum urartu. Next base: position 153,795,611 of record NC_053026.1, on the reverse strand, counting down.
GTTTTGCAATCCGGCGCTCCTATGTCATCCGGTGTCCCTTTCTACCTCTTTCATGTGCGGGTGTTAAACATTTTCGGATTGGACCGAGACTTGTCATGTGGCCTTGGTTTACTACCGGTAGACCGCATGTCAAGTTTCGAGCCATTTGGACTTCGTTTGATACTCCAACGGTTAGCCGAGGGACCGAAAAGGCCTCGTGTGTGTTGCAGCCCAACACCCTTCCAATTTGGCCCAAAACCCACCTAAACCTCCTCCATCATCTCGGTCGTTCGATCACGATCGCGTGGTCAAAAACCGCACCTCATTTGGATTCCCCTAGCTCCCTCTACCTATATATTTGTGTCTCCCTCCGAAATTCGCGGTCTAACCCTAGTCTACCTCCTTCACCGCACATCCAAACACGTCCTCGCCGCGCCGGACATGTCCACCGCGCCCTCCACGTTGCCCAGCAAATCAGCGGCCGCCAGTCAGCTCGCGCCGCCGCCCCGGCCACTCACAGCGCGCCACATCAGCCTTGCCCGCGCCCACTTTGCCGCGGCCCGCGGAGCCCATCACGGGCCCGTGCAGGCCCGTGCGTCGCCGCTGCTCGCCCGCTGCGGCCCGAGTCCCCGCCATCCGATCCGTTTGCATCGCCGCTTGAGGGCCTCGTCGCCTGCCACCATCCCCGGTGAGCTTTCGCCGGAGCTCTGCCGCCGCGTCGACCCTGCCGCTCCTCCGCCGAGCACCTCGCGCCTCGGACCGCCCTGCGCCGCCGCCTCACGACGCCACCGTCGAACGCCGCCGTTGCTCCAGGTCCTCGCCGGCTTCGCGTCTCCCTTTCCCTCCTTCCTTCCTCACTTCTCTCTCCCTCGCCCTGCAGGATCTGCCATGGCCGCCCGACCCCAAAGCTCTTCTCGTCATAGCCGGTCATCTCTTGGGCGGCGCCTCCACCAGATCTGGACCCCCCTCGCCGGATCTGTCTATTTCTGCCGTCCCGGCCTCCTTCCGGCGACCGGCGCCGCCGCCGTCCACTCCCAAAGCGCCGGCGATGCCTCCCTGTGGGAGGAGAGCGACGACCCACGAGTGGGCCGCCCCTCCGTTCATGGGCCCTGCACGGTCCAGCCGGCCCGATCGACTTCCTCCTCTGCTGGGCTTGGCCTGTGGTGAGCGCCCAACTATCCTCCGCCCCCGTGCGACTTTTACTATTTGACGCTCACTGAAATTCTGCTAAGTCCTGAGATTACATATTCATGAGCCTCTATTCATCGCAACATAACTCTGCATCCGTAGCTCTGATTCGTGCGTGTAGCATCTCATAATGTTCGTCTCGACGAGTACATCATTTCATCTCATTGCATCATTTTCTTTTGAGCTCATCTTGATGCCCGAAATGCTGTTGGAAGAGGGCTATGTGATGAATTTGTCAGATCTGTTTCAGCAAATGACATTTTGTCATTTTTGCCATGATTAATGTGTGCATGCTATGATCCTGAGCTCTACATGTGCTTTGTTATATGCCATGCCATCTTTACAGGGGTGTATGCCATGTATTTTTGTGATCTTTGTGGTGACTAGCACAAGCTTGCAAAGTAGCGTTATCGTTAATGCTGATTTCAGGGACTTAGAATTTCACCAAGTCCTTGTCCTGATTTTGTTGTTATTCCATATGTTCATGTTGTTTCCTAGTGATCCGTGCCTCTTTTGAGGATGATCAGTAAGGATGTTTTGTTAACATTGTGGTGCTCTATCCATCCATGTCTTTGTTTGCATTTATGGAGCACCCTAGCTTGAGTCAATTGAGCTCTAATTTTTCTATAAAATGATCCTGGCAGATTGTTGACATGTTTAGCGATTTTGCCGAGGATGTTGCTATTGATCCGTGCATGCTATGATGTTGTTCTTGCCATGTCTAGCTTCTATGCCATGTCTTCTTGATGGGTGTATGCTTAGTTTGTTATGCCATGCTTTGTAGTGAGTGCATCGAGCTCGTAAACATGCCTACTCGTTAACTGTTTTGCATGCTCCAGTTTTTCACCAAGTCTGAATCTGTTTATGTTTTTGCCATGTTCACATGCTTGCAATTGTATTCTCTGATCCCTTTTGGCTCAAGGTCACTAAGGGACTTTTGTTAAGTGCTTTGAGTAGCTTCATGTCATGTCATGCCTTGCCTTGCCATGTTAAGTTCCTGTAGCTTGTAGTTTTCATGCTCTAAAGTCTGCTTCCTGATGATAAATTCCAGACTTGTGTTAATTTCACAAAGTCTGAAACTTGTTATCATTTGCACTTTTGACATGCTTGTTTGAACACGTTAATGGATGAATTAGCCGTAGCTCAGTGTTCATATTTTGTCAAGCATCATGAGTGGATCCCTGCCATGTATTTTGTTGCTATGTTTGAGTGCTGTAGCATATTTTACTTGATGCATTTAGATGGTCACTTGCTGTCAATCACAGACCGGTACCATATTTGTTTTGCTTGCCTTTTCCAAACCGTGCATCCGATTCCGGTGATCTTTATATCGATTTCAACCGAAATCACCTCACCTTTCCAGTGGCAATCTTTTATTTCCAAGTTGAGGCCAGGTTCAACCATTCCTTTCCGAATCATGCATATGCATCACATACCGCATCCCACATATCATGCCTTGTTCATGTGTTGGTTGTTTACTATGTTGTGTGCTTCTTTCCGGTGTTGCTTCTTCGGGTTGGTTCCGATAACGTCGTGTTTGTGAGGACCTGTTTGTCTACGTCCATTTGTCTTCTTCATGGACTCGTTCTTCTTCCTTGCGGGATTTCAGGCAAGATGACCATACCCTCGAAATCACTTCTATCTTTGCTTGCTAGTTGCTCGCTCTTTTGCTATGCCTATGCTGCGATACCTACCACTTGCTTATCATGCCTCCCATGTTTTTCAGCCAAGCCTCTAACCCACCCTTTCCTAGCAAACCATTGTTTGGCTATGTTACGGCTTTGCTCAGCCCCTCTTATAGCGTTGTTAGTTGCAGGTGAAGATTGGAGTTTGTTCCATGTTGGAACATGGATATTTTGTTGGGATATCACAATATCTCTTATTTAATTAATGCATCTATATACTTGGTAAAGGGTGGAAGGCTCGTCCTTATGCCTGGTGTTCTGTTCCACTCTTGCCGCCCTAGTTTCCGTCGTATCGGTGTTATGTTCCCGGATTTTGCGTTCCTTACGTGGTTGGGTTATAATGGGAACCCCTTGACAGTTCGCCTTGAATAAAACTCCTCCAGCAATGCCCAACATTGGTTTTACCATTCGCCACCTAGCATTTTATTTCCCTTGGGTAGGCCTGCCCAAGGGTCAGCTTTATTTAACCCCCCCCCCCCGAGCTGAGTGTTGGTCCAAACTGAGCTGCCTGCGGGGCCACCTTGGGGAAACTTGAGGGTTGGTTTTACTCGTAGCTAGTCTCATCTGAGTGTGCCCTGAGAACGAGATATGTGCAGCTCCTATCGGGATTTGTCGGCACATTCGGGCGGCTTTGCTGGACTTGTTTTACCATTGTCGAGGATGTCTTGTAACCTGGATGTCGAGTCTGATCGGAATGTCTTGGGAGAAGGAATATCCTTCGTTGACCGTGAGAGCTTGTGATGTGCTAAGTTGGGACACCCTGCAGGGATTGAACTTTCGAAAGCCGTGCCCGCGGTTATGGGCAGATGGGAATTCGTTAATGTCCGGTTGTAGAAAACCTGAAGTTGATCTTAATTAAAATACATCAACCGCATGTGTAATCATGATGGTATCTTTCCGGCGGAGTCCGGGAAGTGAACACGGTGTTGGAGTAATGCTTGATGTAGGTTGTTCTAGGATCACTTCTTGATCATAGTTTTATCGACATTGCCTTGCCTTCTCTTCCCGCTCTCATTTGCATATGTTTAGCCACCATATATGCTAGTCGCTTGCTGCAGCTCCACCTCGTACCTTTTACCCTTCCTATAAGCTTAAATAGTCTTGATCGCGCGGGTGTGAGATTGCTGAGTCCCCGTGACTCACAGATACTTCCAAAACCAGTTTGCAGGTGGCGATGTTACCGAGCAGGTGACGCAACCAAGCTCAGGGGGAGCTCGATGAAGATCTCGTTCTTTGTGTTGTTCCGTTTCCAGTTGATCAGTACTCGAGCCCAGTCGGGACGATCGGGGATCTGTGTAGCAGTTGGGGTAGTCTTCTTTTATTTTGGTTCCGTAGTCGGACCTTTATTGTATCTGGATGTTGTAATGCTTTATTCATGTAATTGTGTGAAGTGGCGATTGTAAGCCAACTATGTATCTCTTTCCCTTATGTATTACATGGGTTGTGTGAAGATTACCTCACTTGTGACATTGCTTTCAATGCGGTTATGCCTCTAAGTCATGCTTCCACACGTGGGAGATATAGCCGCATCGAGGGCGTAACATAAGTCATGCTCGTCGAGACTGTGCGCCGCACCTGACATGGGCTTGAATCCTTCGAAGACCAAGTCTCCGCAGATGTCGATAGTATAGTTCAAGCTTCCAAACTTGACCAGATGGCCAGGGGCGTAGCTCTCGATCTGCTCCAGACGGCCAAGCGAGTAGGCCCGCGGTACGAAGCCGCCAAATACGAAGATCTGTCCGGGAAGAAAAACCTCTCCCTGGATCGCATCGTTGTCGATGATCGAAGGAGCCATCAAACCTTATGGTGACGACACAGTGGAACTCTCAATGAAACCACCAATGTCGGTGTCAAAACCGGCGGATCTCTTGTACGGGGTCCCGAACTGTGCGCCTAAGGTGGATGGTAACAGGAGGCAGGGTACACAATGTTTACCCAGGTTCAGGCCCTCTCGATGGAGGTAATACCCTACTTCCTGCTCGATTGATCTTGATGATATGAGTATTACAAGAGTTGATCTACCACGAGATCGTAGAGGCTAAACCCTAGAAGCTAGCCTATGATTATGATTGTTGTTGTCCTATGGACTAAACCCTCTGGTTTATATAGACACCGGAGGGGGCTAGGGTTACACAAAGTCGGTTACAAGGGTGGATATCTACATATCCGAATTGCCAAGCTTGCCTTCCACGCAAAGAAGAGTCCCACCAGGACACGGGACGAAGTCTTCAATCTTGTATCTTCATAGTCCAACAGTCCGGCCAAAGTATATAGTTCGGTTGTCCAAGGACCCCCTAATCCAGGACTCCCTTAGTGGGCACAACCCACCAGGGCGTGCCCCCTCTCCTGGCGCGCCCAGGTGGGTTGTACCCACCTGGTGGCCCCGTAGATGACCCCCTTGATACTATAAAATCACATATTTCCAAAAAAAATCAGGGAGAAAGAATTATCGCAATCCACGAGACGGTGCCGCCGCCAAGCCCTGTTCTTCCTCGGGAGGGCAGATCTGGAGTCTGTTTGGGGCTCCGGAGAGGGGGATGTTCGTTCTTTGTCATCAACAACCCTTCTCCATCGCCAATTCCATGATGCTCCCCACCGGGAGTGAGTAATTCCTTCGTAGGCTCACTGGTCCATGAGGAGTTGGATGAGATTCATCATGTAATCGAGTTAGTTTTGTTAGGGCATGATCCGTAGTCTCCACTATGTTCCTAGATTGATGTTGCTATGACTTTGCCATGCTTAATGCTTGTCACTTTGGGCCCAGGTGCCATGATTTCAAATCTAAACCATTTATGTTATCATCATTATATCCATGTTCTAGATCCGATCTTGCAAGTTATAGTCACCTACTACGGTTATGATCCGACAACCCCGGAGTGACAACAACCGGGCCCACTCTCGGTGATGACCATAGTTTGAGGAGTTCATGTATTAACTATGTGTTAATGCTTTGTTCCGGTTCTCTATTAAAAGGAGGCCTTAATGTCCCTTAGTTTCCAATATGGACCTTGCTGCCATGGGAGGGTAGGACAAAAGATGTCATGCAAGTTCTTTTAATAAAGCATGTAAGACTATTTACGGAATACATGCCTACATTATATCGATGAACTGGAGCTAGTGTCGTATAGCCCTAGGTTATAACTGTCACAAGATGAATATCATCCAACAAGTCACCGATCCAATGCCTACGAACTTCTCCATATTGTTTCTGCTAAGTTACTACTGCTATCATCACGGTTACACTTGCTACAAAATTACTACTATCACGGTTACTGTTACTATTGCTGCTGTCACTACTATCAAAACTATCAAACTACTTTGCTACTGATCACTTTGCTGTAGATAATTAATCTCTAGGTGTGGTTGAATTGACAACTTAGCTGCTAATGCCTTCAAATATTTTTTGGCTCCCCTTGTGTCGAATCTATAAATTTGGGTTGAATACTATACCGTCGAAAACTATTGCGATCCCCAGCTTGCGTGTTTGTTTTTACTTGAGGGTCGTCGAGGAGCATCGTCGAGGAGCAGACCATGTGGGACTAGCTGGACAGAGCATCGAGGAGCAGACCAGGTGGGACTAGTGGCGACGGCTTTCTGGAGGAACCCCAGCATTGCAGGCAGGGGATCAAGGTAGAGGGAAAGGGGAGAGGAGATGCAAGCGGGCAGGGCAATGAACATTTGTGTGTTTGTTTTTACTTGAGGGTCAGGTGTGACGCGAGCGTGAGCAGTGGGATTTTGAGTGTAATATAGGCAAACATGAGAGTCATTAACTATTCCCCTTCCCTTTAATTTTTAGTGAGCTTTTACCTGAAGCACCACCCCCCCCAAAGAGAAATAAGTTAAGCCCAAGCCCATAAGTCAAAAATGACGTATTTACATCTTTTATGGGTTATTTTGACAATAAGCTCTAAAAAGGCAGAATAGAACTGGCCCTTATCCTGCAATTCAATTGTGCGTGGAATGATGAATCGCTCCTACCTACTATAGTGTACATTTAGGCATCATACATGGCATAACCTAATACATGTGCATTTCATTATAGAGTCTGAAATATGCAATGTTTATTTTAGTTCATACATTGCACATGATGTTTAAATGCCCCTTAAATCTGGTTAGTCAAGTGATGGTCTTTAAGCCTCCTTCTATGCTTATTTTCTTGATATGTAATTCAATGTTGTGCATGATTTGCTCACACATCCGTTCAATTGCTTTTTTGTATCAGCCAGGCATACTAGGATTGTTTGCTTTGATTACTTGTTGTTCTTGAACTAACAAAGCTTGTCAATGATTTAAACACTAAGGGCTGCTGTGGTGGGGGCTTGTATAACTCATAGGTGACATAAAGGTTTGGCTATACACTAATGTAGGCTCTCCAAGAGTACCTGGAGATCCAGTTCGAAGGTATGCCTAGGTTTTACACAATGCACACATAGTTAATTTACATTTCATTGTGTGCAAGAGATGTGGCATGTTTCATTATGTGGTTTTGTTTTTTTATAAACTCATCCTTTTGTTACAAAAAAGTATGCATATTTATCTTCCAAGGAGACGAGTAACTAGTTTGGTCACCTTGCAGAGGGGGTGCAATGAAGTTAAGATTGAGGATTTCCAAGTACAAGATGTTAGGAAGGAGCCTTGCAAGAGAAGGAGGAGCAGTCCTGAGCCTGTTCAGCCAGTTATGGTAAGTCACTTGTTTTACAATTACTAGGACATCCTATTTGTCTAGCATTGTGCCTTCGTAGGGTTCTTCACCTGTAACACAGTCATTGGGCCATTGATTAAAACCCCCTCTGCTCACTTTTTTTGTAAATCAGATGTATGTAAACGTATTTTAATGTGTCTGTTCACTCATTATGGATGTTGTCTATTTTTAAATATCTAAAACATCTTATAGTAGTGAACAGTGTGAAACTGTTTCCTGCTATGATAGAGCTGTCGATGTCATAAATGTCATAACCAAACGCATCCCTACAAAAAAAGACACATCCGTGACATTTTTGGCCGAACGAAAAAAATTCTATCATGCTTATGACACTTCTATGATGATAATTGTGACAAAAGCACGTATCATCATAGATGTGGTGGGCTCATACTTTTATGACAAAAATAATGATAGAAATGGGCTTTTCGTCCTGGGCAGGCCGGGGACACACCTGCATGACATTCTTTGGGTCGTCCATGACGGAACAAATCGTGGTAGAAGCAAGGGCGAGAATAATTTCGGGGAGTTCCCAGTTACGGTAGGTGGTCGGGGCCGAGGGATGCACGGAGGGATTGCATGTTTCTCACGTACATGTATGCGCGTGTGTGTAAGGAATTGGGCTCTAACTGAACCCGAGAGAAGCGTTGGGCTCTAACTGAACCCAAGCGATTGCACTAGCTACATTATTGAACCGCAATAGATTCCTTGGCTATTAACTGAACCGAGTGATTCCCTTGCTACTGCTGCTAATGAAGCCGATCAAAACTGCCTCTTGATGAATAGTGCTCGGTGGGGGTTGGATGAATAGTTCCCGGTGGAGGAAGGATGAACAGGATCCCTTGTGTCGCAGGAAGTCCGCGGCCACCTATGGGACCAGGGCGGCCCCTAGCTAGTTCGGCGAGGGACGTCGTGTTGCACAAAGATGAGACCAGCACGCGGTAGTGCGGCAGAGAGATCACTGGCAATTTACCCAAGTTCGGGCCGCCGCGAGGCGTAAGACCCTACTCCTGCTTTTGTGCATTGATGGTGGAAATGAACATGGTGGTGCGTGGTAAACTTGCTCGGCAAGGCTGGCCTCAAGGTTACAGTGACCACAAGCGTATGATGCTTTGGTTTTGTCAAGTTTCCAAACCTCTAACCCCTTCCTACAATTGCCATGGGCCTCCTTTTATAGATTAAGGGGTCACCACAGTGGAAAAACAGTCATTACCCACTGATATGATAGCAAACAGTGCTATCATACCTAACTCTACGGGCTGGCAGGTGTGCATTAAATGCACCGCTTAGTGTCACATCACTAGCTGCCTGACAAGGCCTGCCGGGCTTATGTTGCCAGCTTCGATCCTGTTCTCTTGACACGTCGCTGGACGGGTGTCACCTGTGGGTTTCTTCTGTAGGAGATGGCTGACATGTGGCCAATGCTGCCACTTAATCACATTGCGGCTTGACACGGCACTGATTGACGATGTGGGTCGTTCTTGCATGGTTGGCGGGGTGGTTCAGGCCCCGCAATCCCCGGAAGGTGCTGCCGGGGAGTCTTGGCTACTTGTTTCTTGTGGTGGCCTGGTCCCTTGCCGGGCTCGTCTGCCTAGCGAGGGAGGCCCTTCTCTTGCCGATATCCTGTCCCTTTGGCTCGATCTTGATTTCTCTGAGATGCATGTTGGTTCTTCAACCTCTAAACTAAGCGGGTGCTCCAATCTTGTGTATGTGCATAGTTGGGCAACATACCCGGGGTCTCTTGTACCGACAGAAGCCCCCGGGCCTGCCCCGATCGTGCTGCGCAGCGTCGGTGGGGTAGGGCCTAATAAGTGCACCGGCAGGGCTGCTAAAGGGGTTGGCCCCTTTGAAGTTTTCCTTTACTGCTTCATTAGTCTTGATCTTGGGGGCGGTTTCCAATTTCCATGTGCACGGTGCGCGGCACCGTGGAAGACCTTGGAGCATGGCCCTCGGATTCTCCTCGCCCCACGATCATGGGGCAAAAACTACCATCCCACTAGCCCCCCGTTCCGCACGCATCTTGCCACGTGCTCCGCATGCATTGGGCCTGGTAGGTAGCGGATGCGGAGGACATGGGGAGGAGCGTTGATGCTGAAACCCAAGTGTCGATGGTTGGGGCAGAGGGGTGGCCTCGTCCTTCAGAGCCATAATGGGTGCAGAGAAGCCGCATTGGAGGAGAGGGGCGGACGCCTCTCATAGGAGGGGTCATCCCCTTGCCCTGTTTCCCTATAAAATGGCCTGAGGCAGTATTCTTCATTGCACATTCCTCCTTCTCTCTCTGTGATCCTTCTTATCTAGCCATGGCGGCGAAGAGGGCTTCTTCTCGACAGCACGACCCTCCTCCCCCGGACCCTAAGGTAGGAAGAAGGGAAGGAAGGGGGCGTGGCCATGGTCACCGCGCTGCTCCAGGAGGAGGACGGGGCGGCGCCCCGGTGGTGCCTCCGTCGGCAGCTCCACCCCCGATGGAAGGCCATGTCAGGGACGATCTGCTACCTCTTGAGCATTGCGTTGGTTTTTCCCCGAAGAGGAAGGGGTGATATAGCAGAGTAGCGTAAGTATTTCCCTCAGTTTTTGAGAACCAAGGTATCAATCCAGTAGGAGGCTACGCGCGAGTCCCTCGTACCTGCACAAAACAAATAAATCCTCGCAACCAACGCATAAGGGGTTGTCAATCCCTACACGGCCACATACGAGAGTGTGATCTAATAGATATGATACGATAATATTTTTTGGTATTTTTATGATAAAGATGCAAAGTAAAATAAAAGCAAAGTAAATAACAAAGTATTGGAAGATTAATATGATGAAGATAGACCCGGGGGCCATAGGTTTCACTAGTGGCTTCTCTCAAGAGCATAAGTATTCTACGGTGGGTGAAGGAATTACTGTTGATCAATTGACAAAATTGAGCATAGTTATGAGAATATCTAGGCATGATCTTGTATATAGGCATCACGTCTGAGACAAGTAGACCGACTCCTGCCTACATCTACTACTATTACTCCACTCATTGACCGCTATCAAGCATGCATCTAGAGTATTAAGTTAATGAAAATAGAGTAACGCCTTAAGCAAGATGACATGATGTAGAGGGATAAACTCATGCAATATGATGAAAACCCCATCTTGTTCTCCTGAATAGCAACAATGCAATACATGCCTTGCTGCCCCTGATGTCACTGGGAAAGGACACCGCCAGATTTGAACCCAAAGCTAAGCACTACTCCCATTGCAAGAAAGGACAATCTAGTAGGCCAAACCAAACTGATAATTCGAAGAGACTTGCAAAGGTAACCAATCATACATAAAATAATTCAGAGAAGATTCAAACATTGTTCATAGATAGACTTGATCATAAACCCACAATTCATCGATCTCAACAAACACATCGCAAACAGAAGATTACATCGAATAGATCTCCACAAGAGAGGGGGAGAACATTGTATTGAGATTCAAAAAGAGAGAAGAAGCCATCTAGCTAATAACTATGGACCCGTAGGTCTGAGGTGAACTACTCACACTTCATCGGAGGAGCTATGGTGATGATGTAGAAGCCCTCCGTGATCGATGCCCCCTCCGGCGGAGCTCCGGAACAGGCCCCAAGATGGGATCTCGTGGATACAGAAAGTTGCGGCGGTGTAATTAGGGTTTTGGTTCCGTATCTGATCGTTTGGGGGTACGTAGGTATATATAGGAGGAAGGAGTACGTCGGTGAAGCAACAGGCGGCCCACGAGGGTGGAGGGCGTGCCTGGGGGGTAGGCGCGCCCCCCTACCTCGTGGCCTCCTCTTTTCTGTCTTGACATAGGGTCCAAGTCTCCAGGGTCTTGTTCGTTGAGAAAATCACGTTCCCGAAGGTTTCATTCCATTTGGACTCCATTTGATATTCCTTTTCTTCGAAACCCTAAAATAGGCAAAAACAGCAATTCTGGGCTGGGCCTCCAATTAATAGGTTAGTCCCAAAAATAATAAAAGTGGATAATAAAGCCCAATAATGTCCAAAACAGTAGATATATAGCATGGAGCAATCAAAAATTATAGATACCTTGGAGACGTATCAAGCATCCCCAAGCTTAATTCATGCTCATCCTCGAGTAGGTAAATGATAAAAACAGAATTTTTGATGCGGAGTGCTACTTGGCATAATTTTAATGTAATTCTTCTTAATTGTGGTATGAATATTCAGATCCGAAAGATTCAAGATAAAAGTTCGTACTGACATAAAAATAATAATACTTCAAGCATACTAACAAAGCAATCATGTCTTCTGAAAATAACATGGCCAAAGAAAGTTATCCCTACAAAATCATATAGTTTGGCTATGCTCTATCTTCACCACACAAAGTATTTTAATCATGCACAACCCCGATGACAAGCCAAGCAATTGTTTCATACTTTTGACATTGTCAAAACTTTTTCAATCTTTACGAAATACATGAGCGTGAGCCATTGATATAGCACTATAGGTGGAATAGAATGGTGGTTCTGGAGAAGACAAAAAGGGAGAAGATAGTCTCACATCAACTAGGCGTATCAACGGGCTATGGAGATGCCCATCAATAGATATGAATGTGAGTGAGTAGGGATTGCCATGCAACGGATGCACTAGAGCTATAAGTATATGAAAGCTCAACAAAAGAACTAAGTGGGTGTGCATCCAACTCGCTTGCTCACGAAGACCTAGGGAAATTTGAGGAAGCCCATCATTCGAATATACAAGCCAAGTTCTATAATGAAAAATTCCCACTAGTATATGAAAGTGACGAAATGAGAGACTCTCCACTATGAATATCATGGTGCTACTTTGAAGCACAAGTGTGGTAAAAGGATAGGAGAGACTCTCCACTATGAATATTATGGTGCTACTTTGAAGCAAAAGTGTGGTAAAAGGATAGTAGCATTGCCCCTTCTCTCTTTTTCTTTCATTTTTTTATTTGGGCCTTTTCTCTTTTTTATGGCCTCTTATCTTTTCCTTTTTTTCGTCCATAGTCTCATCCCGACTTGTGGGGGAATCATAGTTTCCATCATCCTTTCCTCACTTGGCACAATGCTCTAATAATGATGATCATCACAATTTTATTTTCTTACAACTCAACAATTACAACTCGATACTTAGAACAAAATATGACTCTTTATGAATGCTTCCGGCGGTGTACCGGGATATGCAATGACTCATGAGTGACACGTATGAAAGCATTATGAACGGTGGCTTTGCCACAAATACGATATCAACTACATGATCATGCTAAGCAATATGACAATGATGGAGTGTGTCATAATAAACGGAACGGTGGAAAGTTGCATGGCAATATATCTCGGAATGGCTATGGAAATGCCATAATAGGTAGGTATGGTGGCTATTTTGATGAAGGTATATGGTGGGTGTATGATACCGGCGAAAGGTGTGCGGTATTAGAGAGGCTAGCAATGGTGGAAGGGTGAGAGTGCGTATAATCCATGGACTCAACATTAGTCATAAAGAACTCATATACTTATTGCAAAAATCTACAAGATATCAAAGCAAAGTATTACGAACATGCTCCTAGGGGATAGATTGGTAGGAAAAGACCATCGCTCATCCCCGACCGCCACTCATAAGGAAGACAATCAATAAATAAATCATGCGCCGACTTCATCACATAACGGTTCACCATACGTGCATGCTACGGGATTCACGAACTTCAACACAAGTATTTCTCAAATTCACAACTACTCAACTCTCAAAACTTTAATATCACCATCTTCATATCTCAAAACAATTATCAAGCATCAAACTTCTCATAGTATTCAACACACTCATAAGAAAGTTTTATTATTATTCTTGAATACCAAGCATATTAGGATTATTTAAGCAAATTACCATGCTATTTAAGACTCTCAAAATAATCTAACGGAAGCATGATAGATCAATAGTTTTTATAAAACAAATCCACCACCGTGCTCTAAAAGATATAAGTGAAGTACTAGAGAAAAACTATGTAATTCAATTGATATAAGCGAAGCACATAGAGTATTCTAACAAATTCCAAATCATGTATGGCTCTCTCAAAAGGTGTGTACAACAATGATGATTGTGGTAAACTAACAAATAAAGAATCAAATAATACAAGACACTCCAAGCAAAACACATATCATGTGGTGAATAAAAATATAGCTCCAAGTAAAGTTACCGATAGAAGTAGACGAAAAGAGGGGATGCCTTCAAGGGCATCCCCAAGAATTGGCTTTTAGGTGTCCTTATATTATATTGGGTGTGCCATGGGCATCCCCATGCTTAGGCTCTTGCCACTCCTTGTTCCATAATCCATCAAATCTTTACCCAAAACTTGAAAACTTCACAACACAAAACTTAAAGTAGAAAATCTCGCGAGTTCCGTTAGCGAAAGAAAACAAAAGACCACTTCAAGGTACTGTAAGGAACTCATTATTTATTTATATTGGTGTTAAACCTACTGTATTCCAACTTGTCTATGGTTTATAAACTATTTTACTAGCCATAGATTCATCAAAATAAGCAAACAACACACGAAAAACAGAACCTGCCAAAAACAGAACAGTCTATAATAATCTGTAGGTAGCGCAAGATCTGGAACCCCAAAAATTCTAAAATAAATTGCTGGACGTGGGGAATTTATCTATTAATCATCTGAAAAAATAATTAACTAAATAGAACGTTCCAAATAAAAATTGAAGCAGTTCTCGTGAGCGCTAAAGTTTCTGTTTTTTTACAGCAAGATTAACAAGACTTTCCCCAAGTCTTCCCAACGGTTCTACTTGGCACAAACACTAATTAAACACAAAAAACACAACCTAAACAGAGCCTAAATAAATTATTTATTCCTAAACAGTAGAAAAAAGCAAGTAATAAAAATAAAATTGGGTTGCCTCCCAACAAGCGCTATCGTTTAACGCCCCTAGCTAGGCATAAGAAGCAAGGATAGATCTAGGTATTGCCATCTTTGGTTGGCAATCCATAAGTGGATCTCGTAATAAATTCATAAGGTAATTTAATTTTCTTTCTAGGAAAGTGTTCCATGCCTTTCCTTAACGGAAATTGGAATCTAATATTTCCTTCCTTCATATCAATAATTGCACCAATTGTTCTAAGGAAAGGTCTACCAAGAATAATAGGACATGAAGGATTGCAATCTATGTCAAGAACAATAAAATCTACGGGTACATAATTCCTATTTGCAGCAATAAGAACATCATTAATTCTTCCCATAGGTTTCTTAATAGTGGAATCCGCAAGGTGCAAGTTTAGAGAGCAATCATCAAAATCACAGAAACCTAACAAATCACACAAAGTCTTTGGAATCGTGGAAACACTAGCACCCAAATAACATAAAGCATAAAACTCATGATCTTTAATCTTAATTTTAATAGTTGGTTCCCACTCATTATAAAGTTTTCTACGGATAGAAACTTCCAATTCAAGTTTTTCTTCATAAGATTGCATCAAGGCATCAACGATATGTTTAGTAAACGCTTTATTTTGACTATAAGCGTGAGGAGAATTTAGCACGGATTGCAACAAGGAAATACAATCAGTCGAAGAGAAATTTTTAGAATTAAATTCCTTGAAATCCAAAATAGTGGGTTTAGCAACATCTAGGGTTTTAATTTCTTCGATCCCACTTTCATGAATTTTATCATCAAGATCTAAAAACTCCGAATTCTTGGAACGCCTTCTAGGTAAAGGTGGATCATATTCAGTCCCATCATTATTAAGATTCATATTGCAAAACAAAGATTTAATAGGGGACACATCAATAACTTTTAGATCTTTATCTTTATTTTCATAGCGATCCGGTTTAGCGGCCATCCTATTAACTAAGGTGGCTTGCTTATCCGAAATTTCAGTGGTCAACTTCTCAAGACGAGCAATTTGGGATCTTAAACCATCAAATTTTTTAGACATATCATCGAGCTCTTTATTCATAAAACTCATAAAACTTTTTTGTTCCTTAAGCTCGTTTCTAAAGAAACTATTATGCTCAAATTGCAAGACCATAAAACTCCTAATGTTGTTTTCGATTTCTTCTAACCTTTTAAGGTGAAGATCACCAAATCGGGGAAGAGCCATCGAGAGAAGCAAATAAACTAACACACAAGCAAACAAAAAACAAGCGGGCAAAAAGAGGCAAATAGAGAAAGAGAGGGAGGATAGAGAGAGAGGGCGAATAAAACGACATCGGTGAAGTGGGGGAGGAAAACGAGAAGCAAATGGCAAATAATGTAATGCGGGAGATAGGGATTGTGATCGGTACTTGGTATATTGACTTTTGCGTAGACTCCCCGGCAATGGCGCCAGAAATCCTTCTTGCTACCTCTTTAGCAGTGCGTTGGTTTTTCCTCGAAGAGTCAGGGATGATGCAGCAGAGTAGCATAAGTATTTCCCACAGTTTTTGAGAACCAAGGTATCAATCCAGAAGGAGGCTACGTGCAAGTCCCTCGTACCTGCACAAAACAAATAAATCGTCGCAACCAACGCGATAAGGGGTTGTCAATCCCTACACGGCCACTTACGAGAGTGAGATCTGATAGATATGATAAGATAATATTTTTTGGTATTTTATGATAAAGATACAAAGTAAAATAAAAGCAAAGTAAATAACAAAGTATTGGAAGATTAATATGATGAAGATAGACCCGGGGGCCATATGTTTCACTAGTGGCTTCTCTCAAGAGCATAAGTATTCTACGGTGGGTGAACGAATTACTGTTGAGCAATTGATAGAATTGAGCATAGTTATGAGAATATCTAGGCATGATCATGTATATAGGCATCACGTCCGAGACAAGTAGACCGACTCCTACCTGCATCTACTAGTATTACTCCAATCATCGACCACTATTCAGCATGCATCTAGAGTATTAAGTTAATGAAAACAGAGTAACGCCTTAAGCAAGATGAAATTATGTAGAAGGATAAACTCATGCAATATGATGAAAACCCCACCTTGTTATCCTCGATGGCAACAATACAATACGTGCCTTGCTGCCCCTGATGTCACTGGGAAAGGACACCGCAAGACTGAACCCAAAGCTAAGCACTTCTCCCATTGCAAGAAAGATCAATCTAGTAGGCCAAATCAAACTGATAATTCGAAGAGACTTGCAAAGATAACCAATCATACATAAAAGAATTCAGAGAAGATTCAAATATTGTTCATAGATAGACTTGATCATAAACCCACAATTCATCGGTCTCAACAAACACACCGCAAAAAGAAGATTACATTGAATATATCTCCACAAGAGAGGGGAGAACATTGTATTGAGATCCAAAAAGAGAGAAGAAGCCATCTAGCTAATAACTATGGACCTGTATGTCCGAGGTGAACTACTCACACTTCATCGGAGGGGCTATGATGATGATGTAGAAGCCCTCCGTGATCGATGCCCCCTCCAGCGGAGCTCCAGAACAGGCCCCAAGATGGGATCTCGTGGAAACAGAAATTTGCAGCGGTGGAATTAGGGTTTTGGCTCCGTATCTTATCATTTGGGGGTACGTAGGTATATATAGGAGGAAGGAGTACGTCGGTGGAGCAACAAGGGGCCCACGAGGGTGGAGGGCGTGCCTGGGGGGGTTGGCGCGCCCCCCTAGCTCGTGGCCTCCTCTTTTGTGTCTTGACGTAGGGTGCAAGTCTCCTGGGTCTTGTTCGTTGATAAAATCACGTTCCCGAAGGTTTCATTCCGTTTGGACTCCGTTTGATATCCCTTTTCTTCGAAACCCTAAAATAGGCAAAAAAAGCAATTTTGGGCTGGGCCTCCGGTTAATAGGTTAGTCCCAAGAATAATATAAAAGTGGATTATAAAGCCCAATAATGTCCAAAATAGTAGATAATATAGCATGGAGCAATCAAAAATTATAGATACGTTGGAGACGTATCATGATCCTCGAGAGTTCATCATTAGGCTGTATAAACCCCTGCGGAGCCGCCTTCGTCTTCCATCCTTGTTTGTGCGGGAGATGGAGCTCGAGAAGCCGCGCGCCCTGAGGCTGCACATGAGGGGCTGTGGGGATGGGGGCACGAGGGTTGACTTCGACTTCCCCGCCCCTCATGTTATGTATCTCCATTGTGGCTTGAAGACCTTTGTCCGTCCCACAGCTTTTCGGAGGGGCACATTCTCCATTTCAAATTAATGGAGAGTGGCCTGCTCACCATCAAGATCTTTGGGCGCTCGGGAGGCCACTTAGGTTGCTTCATGGAGAGCTCTACCGACGACGAAATCTCCTCCTTGAGCAAAAGCGACGAGGAGGACAGTGACAGTGATGACGACGACAACAGGCGGAGGAGCGACGACTCTGACTCCGGCTGCTCGTCGCCAGCACCATCTTCATCAGGCGGTAGCACCATCATCTGCATCTGCATCTCCTCCCGGCAATGTGATTTGCCGGGGAGTTGGACGCAGAGGTGTGGATGGTGCTGCCGGGCTCCTCCAGCAGTCTTCCAACTAGACCCCGACAGACTTCTTGTTGGGCTACAGCTTCGTTAGCACTGCTGAGTCCTGCTGGCCCTGGTGACGGCGGTTGGTAAGGTCACCCTCCGCCGTGCACTCCATCGAGGGGTTCCCTCGCGCTTCCGCTTCTCCCGGGCTACCTCTCCTGGAGCACGATGAGAGTGGGTCGGGTCTTCGCCTTGGCGCTCCTTTTGCCCTCCTCCCCTTCTACGACTGCAGCTAGGAGGAGAGGGACATGAAAGGGCATCACGGAGCACTTATATTTTTTCAATCTTAAATTAGCCGACAATTGCAAAATTTTAATTCAAATAATGTAATCTCTCAAGTCCATCTCTGTATTCTGTAATGCTTGTACTTGTAACTGCATATGAATGAAAAAGATGAATCTTGTCGGGAACTCGTGCATGTATATGTCCACGCAGAGGCAAAGTGCCTCTTTAATAGAATTAACGAGTTCTCCCCAGTAAGATATCCTGCCGGCACCTTCTTTGTTAGCCGGAGAACTTTGTGTGCCGAGGAACAGACAGAGGGGCCAGCCCCCCGCCAACCTCTTTTTCCCAAAGTCCACTGCGACGACCCAGACTGAAGCAGCGTTCGAGTCATGGATGGGAGCACCTAAGTTTCAAAGAGGGGAGGCGAGGTTTTCTCATGCAAAGTTGTAGCTTTACAGAATACTAACGGACAAGAGGTGAGCTTATCTGTTTGGCTTGTCAGGGATCGTCGTGCCATGCAATCGTCTCGTCTCTTGTCAAATCCAGGTTCATGGCAAGAACCTGTAACTCCATGCAGATGAGAATCAATGCAAGATGCAATCCTATCTATATGCATATGCAAATGCTCATGAAATGCTTATGCAATGATCTGCGTGTGCTTGTGCATGCTTGCAATATTAGTTGGGCCCCCCTACAACGCTTCTTTATTTTCTCTTGCACGGGGTGATCGCCCCGGCTTGTACAAGGGGTTACATGCTGTCGGATTTCAGATTGCGGCAAAACCCTTGAGGTTCGAACACTGACTTGCGCATGAAGATCTCCCCCTCTCTATCTCGTGCACTCAACGATCTCACGGCCTAGCTTGACCGACCCAAATACACGACACACAAGATTTATACCGGTTCGGGCCACCGTTGTGGTTTAATCCCCTACTCCAGTGTGGTGTGGTGGATTGCCTCTTGGGCTGTGGATGAACAGTTACAAGGGAAGAACAGCCTCCTGAGGAGAGGTGTTCTTGTGCTCGGTGAGCTTGTGCGGTGAGGATGATCTCCCTCTAAGATCATCCCCCTAGCTATGGTGGTGGCTAGTCCTATTTATAGAGGCCCTGGTCCTCTACCCAAATATTGAGCGGGAAGGGATCCCACAACGACCAATTCGAAGGGAGAAAACTAGTACAAGTTATCCCGGCAAAGGTAGTCTTCGCCTGCCAAAGGCTCTGGGGGTGACGCCGTCCTGGGCTCCACGGTGACCTCCGACTTGCCGTCCTGTTGGTCTTGGTCTTGTTGCACCGATATGGAAACCTTTGCCTGATGCCTCGGGGCTCCTCGCCTGTGCTTGCCCCTTTAGCACCAAAGAGGAAACGAGGACACTGTGTTCGCTGGCGCCCTCCTGTCTTGATAGTCATGGCTTGCGTCATTGGAACCTCACGAGGTTCACCTTGCCTTGATCTCTCCGCCCCTCGCGAGCCAGCCTGGTGTGGCCGCCCCTGAGGAGGTCTTGCGTCGTCCGCCTCGTGAAGCTTGGCCCCTCGCGAGGGTCTTGGGTGTTTGCCAATGAAGATGGGCCGTACGGGGCCACTAGAGGAGCCATGCTGCGGGCCGCAGGCAGGCAAGTCTGGGGACCCCCATTCCCAGAACACCGACAGTAGGCCCTAGGCCCAAGGCGCTCTCAGGCTTGGCTTCGAGGCGAAGCCAAAGGGCAAGTGCGGAGCGCCGCGGGCCCCAACAGCCTGCGGCCTTGGTCGACGCGTGGCGACTGATAGGACATGGGCGTCTCCGCTTCCCCACGTAGCCTCGACAACTGCCCGCTTGACAAAAGACTGGCGTGGGCTACGCTCGCCTTCATTGCTTTACTCCGCCTTGCTCCAGATCCCCTTTCTTGCCCCTAGCTTCTGAAACCTCCAAATCTGCTCTGATCTCCTTCCAAGCTTCCCTCCAATGGCGCCCCGAAATACCAAGGTTGACTCGCCGCCCGCCTGGTATGAGTCAACCCTAGAGGCGCCCAATGTCCCGGAGAAAAACAATGCCGCCGCGCAGCTGCTGATGGCGGGGGAGAACAATGAGAAGGGGGAGACCACGCTCCGGGCTGGCTCAGCCGTGCCCGAAGCTCCGAAGAGCTCCTTCTACCCCTTCTTCATGAGCAGCATCGCCGCTGGCCTCGTTCCCCCCTTCTCCGACTTCTTCTACGCGGTCCTCCGGCACTACGAGTTACAGGCTCTTCATCTCCATCCCAACTCCGTTCTTCTCATGTCCATCTTTGCCTTCTACTACGAGGTGTACGTCAGGGTGATGCCGTCCGTGGCATTGCTGCGCCACTTCTTCTACCTCTGGATCAACAAAGGCCACACCAGGGGGTGCGCCAACTTCATCGCAGCCGGCAAGGCCAACATGATTTCGAAGACTGGGAAGAAGTCAGATGGCTTCAGAAGCAAGTGGGTTATGATGTGTGTCCATCCATGGCTGAAGCTGCCAACGAGGATGCCCCGACCTGATGAGTGGTGGTCCTGCGCGAAGCTTACCGACGAGCGGGCTAAGTTGGTGCTGGAGAACATGAACGCCGACCTAAGGCCGGGAAGCGCGAAGGCGGCGAAACTGACGGGGGCCATGCTCCTGATGGAATTCTTGGCGCAGCGGGTTGCTCCTCTCCAGGCGCACACGCGCCCCCTATGGACGCTTGTGGATGTAGAAGACAAGCTCCGCCTGAGCCCAAAGTCCTTTTCCGACGAGGAGCTCGCCGCGGCCCTCCGTCTCCGACGACCAAGAGTGTTTGCCAAATCCCCACGCTCCCTTGTTCCTCCGGAAGGGCGAGGCGCAGGTCGTGGCCGGCATACCTGATACGTGTCCAACGTATCTATAATTTTCGATTTCTCCATGCTATTATATTATCTGTTTTGGATGTTAATGGGCTTTATTTTACACTTTTATATCATTTTTGGGACTAACCTATTAATCGGAGGCCCAGCCCAAATTGATGTTTTTTTCCTATTTCAGTATTTCGCAAAAAAGGAATATCAAATGAAGTCCAAACGGAATGAAACCTTCGGGAACATGATTTTCTCAACAAACGTGATCCAGGAGACTTGGAGTGGGCGTCAAGAAACAATCGAGGAGTCCAGAGGCAGGGGGGCTCGCCTATCCCCCTGGGTGCGCCCTCCACCCTCGTGGGCCCCTTGTTGCTCCACCGACCTACTTCTTCCTCCTATATAAGTCCGCGTACCCTGCAAACATCCAAGAGCACCACGAAAACCTAATTCCACCACCACAACATTCTGCACCCGAGAGATCCCATCTTGGGGACTTTTATGGAGCTCCGCTAGAGGGGGCATTGATCATGGAGGGCATCTACATCAACTCCATGGCCTCTTCGGTGATGTGTGAGTAGTTTACTTCAGACCTTCGAGTGCATAGCTAGTAGCTAGATGGCTTCTTCTCTCTCTTTGGATCTCAATACAAAGTTCTCCTTGATTCTCTTGGAGATCTATTCGACGTAATCTTCTTTTGCGGTGTGTTTGTCAAGATTCGATGAATTGTGGGTTTATGATCCATATTATCTATGAACAATATTTGATTCTTCTATGAATTCTTTTATGTATGATTGGTTTATCTTTGCAAGTCTCTTCGAATTATCAGTTTGGTTTAGCCTACTAGATTGATCTTTCTTGCAATGGGAGAAGTGCTTAGCTTTGGGTTCAATCTTGTGGTGATCGATCCCAGTGACAGTAGGGGAAACAACATGTATTGTATTGTTGCCAATGAGGATAAAAAGATGGGGTTTATATCATATTCCATGAGTTTATCCCTCTACATCATGTCATCTTGCTTAAGGCGTTACTCTGTTCTTCTAAACTTAATACTCTAGATGCATGCTGGATAGCGGTCGATGTGTGGAGTAATAGTAGTAGATGCAGAATCGTTTCGGTCTACTTGTCGTGAACATGATGCCTATATACATGATCATGCCTAGATATACTCATAATTATTCGTTTTCTATCAATTGCTCGACAATAATTTGTTTACCCACCGTAATACTTATGCTATCTTGAGAGGGGCCCCCGGGTCTATTTTCCATCATACAAGATTCCAATCTATTTTCCATCATACAAGATTCCAATCTATTTTAATTTTTTTAGATAAAGGGGTTGTCAATTCCTATATATCTTATTCAATCTATATCATAAAAATACCAAAAATATTTATCTTATTATTATTATTATCTCTATCAGATCTCAGTCTTGCAAGTGGCCGTGAAGGGATTGACAACCCCTTTATCGCGTTGGTTGCGACGTTCTTATTTGTTTGTGTAGGTATGAGGTGACTCGCGCGTGGTCTCCCACTGGATTGATACCTTGGTTCTCAAAAACTGAGGGAAATACTTACGCTGTTTTACTGCATCACCCTTTCCTCTTCAAGGGAAAACCAACGCAGTGCTCAAGAGGTAGCAAGAAGGATTTCTGGTGGTGTTGCCGGGGAGTTCTACGCCAAGTCAAGACATACCAAGTACCCATCACAACTCTTATCCTCCGCATTACATTATTTGCCATTTGCCTCTTGTTTTCCTCTCCCCCACTTCACCCTTGCCGTTTTATTCGCCCTTTTTTTCCTCTCGCCCTCTCTTTCCATTCGCTTTCTCTCCGCTTGTTTGCTTGTGTGTTGGATTGCTTGCCTATCACGATGGCTCAAGACAATACTAAATTGTGTGACTTTGCCAATACCAACAATAATGAATTTATTAGCACTTTGATTGCTCCTCTTACCTATGTTGAATCTTGTGAAATTAATACATCTTTGTTGAATCTTGTCATGAAAGATCCATTTTCTGGCCTTCCTAGTGAAGATGCCGCTACCCATCTAAACAACTTTGTTGATTTGTGTGATATGCAAAAGAAGAAAGATGTGGATAATGATATTGTTAAACTTAAGCTATTTCTGTTTTCGCTTAGAGATCATGCTAAAGCTTGGTTTTCGTCTTTGCCTAAAAATAGTATTGATTCATGGAATAAGTGAAAAGATGCTTTTATCTCTAAGTATTTTTCCTCCCGCTAAGATCACCTCTCTTAGAAATGATATTTTGAATTTTAAGCAACTTGATCATGAACATGTTGCATAATCTTGGGAGAGGATGAAATTAATGATACATAATTGCCCTATACATGGTTTGAATTTATGGATGATTATATTGAATTTTTATGCCGAATTATATAAAAGTGCATGCGAATGAAGAGATTAATGTTTTGAGTGGAAAGATGGACGAACTTATGAAATTGTTTGCTAATAAGAGTGCTCCTACTGATCCTAATGATATGCCTTTGTCTACTTCGATTGAGAATAATAATGAATCTATGGATGTGAATTTTGTTGGTAGGAACAATTTTGGTAATAATGCGTATAGAGGTAATTTTAATTCTAGGCGTTTCCTAGTAATTAGTCTAATAATTATGGTAATTCCTACAACAATTCTAATGGATATTATAATAAGATGCCCTCTGATTTTGAATCTAGTATTAAAGAATTTATTACTTCGCAAAAAGGTTTCAATGCTTTGATTGAAGAAAAATTGCTTAAGATTGATGAGTTGGCTAGTTACATGGATAGAATTTCTCTTGATGTTGATTCTTTGAAACTTAGATCTATTCCACCTAAGCATGATATCAATGAGTCTCTCGAAGCCATGAGAATTTCCATTGATGAGTGCAAGGAAAGAACTGCTGCGATGTGTGCAAAGAAAGGTTGCTTTGTGAAAGCATGTTCTTTTGGTTTTCATGATAATAAGGATGAAGATCTAAAAGTTATTGATGTGTCCCCTATTAAATCTTTGTTTTGCAATATGAATCTTGATAATGATGGGACTATAGATGAGTCAACTTTAGTTAAAAGGCGTTCCAATGATTCGGAGTTTTTAGATCTTGATGTTAAAAGTGGGATTGAAGAGGTTAAAACTTTAGATAGCAATAAACCCACTATCTTGGATTTCTAGGAATTTAATTATGATAATTTCTCTTTCATAGATTGTATTTCCTTGTTGCAAACCATGCTAAATTCTCCTCATGCTTATAGTCAAGATAAAGCTTTTACTAAACATATCATTGATGCTTTGATGCAATCTTATGAAGAAAAACTTGAGTTGGAAGTTTCTATCCCTAGAAAACTTTATGATGAGTGGGAACCTACAATAAAAATAAAAATTAAAGATCATGAGTGTTATGGTTTGTGTGATTTGGGTGCTAGTGTCTCCACGATTCCAAAAACTTTGTGTGATTTGCTAGGTTTCCGTGATTTTGATGATTTTTCTTTAAACTTGCATCATGCGGATTCCACCATTAAGAAACCTATGGGAAGAATTAATGATGTTCTTATTGTTGCAAATAGGAATTATGTGCCTGTAGATTTCATTGTTCTTGATATAGATTGCAATCCTTCATGTCCTCTTATTCTTGGTAGACCTTTCCTTGGAACGATTGGTGCAATTATTGATATGAAGGAAGGGAATATTAAATTCCAATTTCCATTAAGGAAAGGCATGGAACACTTGCCTAGAAAGAAAGTTAAATTACCATATGAATCTATTATGAGAGCCACTTATGGATTGCATACCAAAGGTGGCAATACCTAGATCTATCTTTGCTTTTATGCCTAGCTAGGGGCGTTAAACGATAGCGCTTGTTGGGAGGCAACCCAATTTTATTTTTATTCCTTGCTTTCTAGCCTCTGTTTTGGTTGTGTTTTTTTGTGTTTAATTAATGTTTGTGCCAAGTAGAACCGTTGGGAAGACTTGGGAAAAGTCTTTTTGATCTTGCTGTAAAAAACAGAAACTTTAGCGCTCACGAGAATTGCTGCCATTTTTATTTGGAAAGTGATATTTAGTTAATTCTTTTTGCAGATGATTAATAGGTAAATTCCTCACGTCCAGAAATTTATTTTAGAATTTTTGGGTTTCCAGAATTTTGCCTTAGCTACAGATTACTACAGACTTTTCTGTTTTTGACAGATTCTGTTTTTCGTGTGTTGTTTGCTTATTTTGATGAATCTATGGCTAGTAAAAGAGTTTATAAACCATAGAGAAGTTGGAACACAGTAGGTTTAACACCAATATAAATAAAGAATGAGTTCATTACAGTACCTTAAAGTGGTATTTTGTTTTCTTTCGCTAACGCAGCTCACGAGATTTTCTATTTTGAGTTTTGTGTTGTCAAGTTTTGGGTAAAGATTTGATGGATTATGGAACAAGGAGCGGAAAGAGCCTAAGCTTGGGATGCCCATGGCACTCCAAGGTAAAATTCAAGGACACCAAAAAGCCTAATCTTGGGGATGCTCCGGAAGGCATCCCCTCTTTCGTCTTCGTCTATCGGTAACTTTACTTGGAGCTATATTTTTATTCACCACATGATATATGTTTTGCTTGGAGCGTCTTGTATGATTTGAGTCTTTGCTTTTTAGTTTACCACTGAAAGTGCGTTATATCGACTAGAGGGGGGGTGAATAGGCGATTTTTATGAAAGTCTTCAAAACATGAGAGTTATGAAGACAAACAGTGAAGATTATGCCTGTTACTATGCAGCGGAAGTTAGATTACACTAGGCCAGCCATGGTCATGTATTCAATAGAGTGAAAGCGCAATCACAACCAGCTTCAGTGTAATAAGGATCAGGTAGGAAGAAGTTATGAAGCCAAACAGATCATACATTCATGTTGTGAAGACAAAAGATAAAGCAAGCATGCAATGGCTTCACAATGAATAACTGTAAGTAAAAAGGAAGTGAAGATGAAACCAGTGACACATTGAAGACAATGATTTGTTGGACCAGTTCCAGTTGCTGTGACAACTGTACGTCTGGTTGGAGCGGCTAGGTATTTAAACCAAAGGACACACAGTCCCGGACACCCAGTCAAGGACACTTAGTCCAAGACACCCAGTCCTCACCGTTTTCTCCTTGAGCTAAGGTCACACAGACCTCGCCCAATCACTCTGGTAAGTCTTCAAGGTAGACTCCCAAACCTTCACAGACTTCGTTCACCGGCAATCCACAATTTCTCTTGGATGCTCAGAACACGACGCCTAACCATCTGGAGGATGCACAGTCTTCAAGTGTAATAAGTCTTCAGATCACACAGACACGAAGACTTAAGTGATGCCCAATTTACTCTGGCTCTGGGTGGTTAGGGCTTTTCTCCTCACTGGGAATTTTTCTTTCAAAGGCTTCGAGGTGGGTTGCTCTCAAACGACAAAAGCCGTGCACTGAAATCTGAGCAGCCAACCGTTTATGGTTGTGGGGGGTGGACTATTTATAGCCACTTGGCAACCCAACCTGATCTGTCCGAAATGACCCTGGGTCACTAAGGAATTGACACGTGTACCAACGGTCGAATTTTGAACTCACACGGCAACTTTACTTGGGCTACAAGTAAAGCTGACTTGTCTGACTCTAGACAAGATTTTCTCTCAAAGTCTTCGCTCGAAGACATAGGATTTGAATTTGGCATCACTTCAGTCATTCTGACTGGTTCTCTTTGACCCCACTTAACAGTACGGTGGTTCCTATGACACAACATGAATGAAATAAAACTATGAAGGATCTAGGTCTTCGAGTTCCAAAAGCTTCATAGGGAGTCTTCTCATGTCATTGTCTTCAACATGAATATCTTCATAAGCCACCATTGTCTTCAATGTCTTCGTACATTTTTAGGGGTCATCTCTGGTAGTAAAACCGAATCAATGAGGGACTTCTACCTGTGTTTTCCTGCAATTCTCACAAACACATTAGTCCCTCAGCTAGGTTTGTCGTCAATACTCCAAAACCAACTAGGGGTGGCACTAGATGCACTTACAATCTCCCCCTTTTTGGTGATTGATGACAAACTAGTTGAAGTTTTCAACGGGAAACATAATTTGCGAAATTGTAAAAGAATTGTCTTCATAAGTTGCAAGGGCTCCCCCTGAAGATGTGCATATAAGTAATTTGCTTCTTGAATGCAAATGCACATGGCAGGTAGTACTTTGTGGAGATCCACTTCAACTTATGACAATCCACTATGCATGTGAAAGTATATGAAGATAATGACATGCATAATGGAAAATGGACGTCTGCAGAATGAGATGAGTGCGGAATTTATCTTCGCAAAATGGAGTGACAAACAGGTAGCAGACGACCATCAAGGCTAAGTGTTACAACTCAATGAAGCAGATGTAGCAAAAAAAACGGGAGTTGTAAGCACGAAGCAAAATGTAGCAAAATATGAAGGCACCCGCCCATAGTGACCCGGTTGAAGACTATGACCATCATATGCTTCTCCCCCTTTTGTCAGTGATGACCAAAAAGGTTTGAAGACATAGAGGTTTCTACGCGTTCCCAGGCGCAGCAGGGTCGGTGGAGTTGTTGGGCGGCGGTGCAGACGAGCTAGGTGCAGATTCGACGCGCGTTGAAGCAGGTGGAGATGATGTCGCGTCGTCTTCTTCTTCAATAATCCAGGCAGACACGGTGGCAGCAGAAGAAGAGAACTCTGACTCTTCAAGTGATGGTGTGCTGCGCATCACCGCTCTTCTTGGAGGCGTGGAGTCAAATTTGAAATGCTCTGTGAAGCCATCCTCATGCAGTTCAGCTTCAGGGCACATCATGGTGAGGCCCTTCCAAGTGCGGCGACAGGTCTCGTGTGTGACAAACGCATTCTTGGTTGCCATATTTCTGATGCGATTGACGTCTTGCATGATGCTTCTCATCTGCCTCTTGAGCCAGTCGTGATGCCTATCTTGCTTTTGGTGAAGAGCCACAAGAAGCTCTCTGTCATTGAGTGCACGAGCGCGCTTCTTGGGTCTCTTTGCAGCTGTGCTGTTGGTGGCTTCAGTTGATGCAGGGGCACGTGTGGTGCCAGCCATTGGATACACTCGGGAGAGAGCTTCAACACCTTCAATATTTTGAGTGAAGCTCTGGTGTTCTGCATTCTGAAGACTTAGTGGTTGCTTGGCCGGCTCTGGATATATTGCTTCAGCAGATGTGTCCACATCTGGCAAAAATATCCTATGATTGCGGGCTGAGGGTTGATAGGAGATTGCAGAGTGAAGCTTGATCAGCCTCATAACCCAAGGAGCATAGAACTTTAATCCAAACAGTTCTGAAGCAGACGCTGCAAATTGACGGATGAAGAGATCCTGTGTATTGAAGCATTTGCCGTGAAGAATGCAGAAGATGAGAGTCTTCATTGCACCATCAATCGTTGCATATCGAGAGTGACCCTTGACTGGCCAGAGAGTCCGCCTTATGATGTGATATATTGTTCTGGGCACGTACTCTAAGTATTCAACGAAGAACCTAGTTGGATAGGGTGCATTTGGAGGAAATGGCTTCATCATTGAGAGCATCTGACTCATATCTGGCTCAGGACGCTGAAATATGCTCTCAATTGCTTCAGCATGGAGTTGGCACCCTTCTTCAAAGAATTCACCAGGAGTGGGAAGGCCGGTAAGCTCAATTAGGTCGAAAGCATTTGCTTCATGATGGATATTGCCTGTCATCCACTCAAGGATCCATGTCTTCGGATCTCTGTTATAGCCTTTGATATGCAAAGTGGCATAGAACTGGAGTAGAAGCTCTTCGTTCCAGTGCTCTTCGTCAGTGATAAATGGCAGCAAACCCACTTGCTTGAAGCAATCCAGTGCTTCTTCCAGACCAGGCAGACCTGCAACAGCTTCAACCTCAAGGCGCTTGTGAGGAAAGATGCGGCCTTGGTTGTAAAGGATGCATGAATAATAGCTGCGCTGTTGATGGCTCTAGAACCTATCTGATACAATCCGTTCCCTTGAATAAGGGTTCTTGGAGCAGTCGAAAAAGGTGTTATCTGCCCTGAAGCCGTTGATGTTGAAGGAACCAGGAGCTGATGCAGGACCTGGGAACCTTGGTAGTCGTGGGATCGGCTTCTGGACCTGGGGCCTGTGCGCAATATGATAGTTGAATTGTGGTCCGGCAGCAGACTCAGGCACAGAATGTTCAGGAGCAGTAGCTTCGGTGTCTTCTGAAGCTGTTGTTGGGGAGGGCTCCACATTGGCTTCGGCGTTGTTTGTGGCAGCCTCCACATTTTCAGCTTCAGGCACGTTCTCCTTGAGAACTGCTTCTTGTTGGTGCGGGGGAGTTGGAGCTTGTGGTATTTCTGCTTGCTCTTCGGCTGATGCAGCCGGAATATCTTCAGCAGCCTGAGCCCTTGGCCCTTTGCGAAGCCTATGGAGTGTAGGCGCTGGTGGAGTTGCAGTGGGTTGGGGCTCATCTTCCTCCTGTGGGCGATCTGCCCACGACGCATCTTGTGTGATTGGCGTCAATGGACGACCAATACTGATCTGTTCACTTGTCTCAAGCTGAGGAAGGGCTGCATCACCTTGCACATTGTCTTGGGGACCAATGTCTTCAGCAGCATTGGGGTTGGCTGCTGAAATGTCTTCAGCGTGCGGAGCCTCTATGTAAGCAGGCTCATGCACTGTCAACTGACGATCTGCGTCAGGATAGCGGACGCAGAGGGGTTCAACTATGAGGGGCTCTGTGGGAGCAGCCCGAGATTTCTTGGTCTTGCGCTTCTTGATGATGGGTTCAGAAGGAGAGGCTTCAGAATGTTTTCTCTTCTTAGCTTAAGCCTCTGCAGTCCGTGTCTTCTTGTGCTGTGAGGCGGTTGATCGACTCTTTGGCTTCGAGCCAGTCGTTGCAGCGGGGAAGACAATCGGAGCATCAGGTTCTGACCTTGGCGCTTCAGGTTCGGGCACAGCCGCCTTCTTTTTCTTCTTCGCGGCCATCCTGGGGTCAATGCCGGGACGCCCAAGTGCCTTGCGCTTTTCTGCCTCATTGTAGGCTTGCACGCAGCGATCAGCCAATGTCTTCATGCGTTCTCGCGAGCCTTGAGCTTCGGCACGCGTCTTCAGGAAGTTTTCTTTCATCTCGTGCAACATGATCTTGAAGTTCTTCACTTCTTGCACACTGAGCTTGGCCACATGCTTCTTGAACTGAGCCTTTTCATGGTCAATTTTCTGCTTCAGTTCTACAATTCGCTGGGCTATTGCAAGTTCTGAAGCGATTGCACCTTGAAAGGCAACGCTGAGGCCTATGGGTAGCTGCAGATCATTGAAGCTTATGTCTGGTGTGTCAAACCATTCATCGATGAAGTTGTGGATGATGGCGACATCAAACAGAGGCAGATTGTTGAAGATTTCAGCCTCCTCCTTGCTCTTGATGAGCTGCTCAAGAGCATCATCTCCAAGATCTTCATCGCTTGAGAGATCAATGGCTTCGCAGCGCAGAATGTCAGCAGCTGTGAGCTCTTTGCCTGTGTGTGGCTGGGGCTTCTTGGCTTCTTGGGGCTTGGACACTCGTGATAAGCCTTCTGACTGCACACTGGCTTCAGGAGGTGCAGTTGCTAAAGGCTTCACTCTTGCGATCTTGGGAGAAGCGGCTGGCTTTGAAGCTTTTGGAGCTTTTGGCTTCTTCTGCTTTGGCTTCGGAGCAGCAGGGGCGTCATCAGACTCAGTATCTGCTGGAGGGTCATTCACAGCAGTCCCTTGGACTAGGATGCGAGTGATGAGGCTTGCAAGATTGGCATACGGCCCGATGATATTGGGATCGGCGTTGCGTGTGCCATCTGCCCTTGGTGAGGAGGGACCCGGGTTGAAGTCAAGCCCAAATTTCTTCTTGTTTATCTTCGCTGACTGTTGTGCAAACTGAAAGTTGCGCTTGAAGAGATTATCATCGCGGCACCAGAGAAGTGATGACGGATGTGCCTCAGCTGGCTGTGGTCCTCTCACCATGCATGGATAGAAGCCTTGAGCAATGGCTTCGTCTCTGGACCTGGGTACGAGATTTTTGTATAATACATCTCCCCACGGTCTCTTGATGGCGCACTTCTCCGCATATTCCTGAGTGACGAAGCGGTAGTGGAACCATTGCTCTGCCCAATATCTTCGAATCCATTGGATTCGTGTCTTGCGCTGACCATAGCTTTCTTCAGGATCAGTTTTGTACATCTCTGCCAATTCATCAGGCAGATCTTTGGACGTTTCACCACGTCGCTGTCTGCCTCCCTTCCTTGCTGCTGTTTCTGAAGCCATGAATAACTTGGAAGGCTTCAAGATGTTCAAAGGCTTCAAAGGCTACCTTTTGCAAGAACTGGCTTCAGGCGAGTTGATGTGATGCTGCAAGTACTCTACAAATGAATGCAGACTATGAGAACCAAAGGATTCTCCCACGGACATGTACCTGTGACAGCATTAAGGTGCGAGGGAAGGGGAAGAGGTCATATGCATTCTCAGAAGATTTTGAAGATAAATCGGTTTAGAAGACATTGACCTCATTATGCGAAGACATTCACTTATAGATAAGAAGTTGGTTCCAGATTTGTACGAACCCGTAGATCAGTACAAGTGAGGAATCTAACTACTTTATGAAGCACAAGTGAATATACTAGGCATGTTATGAGATGCAGCGAGAGATTTAACTGGTGTGAAGAGAAACTTCTTGTGGCAGAAAGTGACTGAACTGTAGGATCAAAAGAGGCTGTAAAAAGAGGTTTTATTTACCACACTTGGAACTGCTAGACGAAGTGAGAGTTGAGGTCGAGCAGTTCAATCCTCCGTGCCCTAACTTGGCAACGGAAGACACCTACGGCGACGGCGGAGAGAGCGATGTCCGCTGTCGGCGTGAAAACGGCGTCGGAGAGGTTGCGGCAGTGAAGCGCTTCGTCGCCGGCGTCGTCGAGTGCTAGTGGTGGCGCTAGGGTTCGTGCGAGGATGGAAGAAGGAGATAATGACCGCAGTGAATCGTGTATTTATAGGGATAGAGGCGGCACTGCGCTATTACGCAGGTACCCCTGGCGGTTCGCATTTGAGACACGCGTGGCCAGTTAGAGGAAGATTGGGATTTGTTCCATGTCCCACGCACGCCTAAATTGTCGGGCGGTCGTTCCTTCTTCTCCGGATCTTATGTGGAGGAATGAGCATTAAAAACGGACTTTTATGGTTGTCACTATGTCTTCAGCTGACAAGGACACAGTGAAGACATTTGACAGTTTCAACAGAATGCATATGACTTGGAGAGATAGAGTTTGAGATAGAAAGCATAGAGAGGTTAGGGTCCGATCACATTCACTTAGTTCAAAAGATTCAACCAAGAAGACATAGCTATAAGTGAATGCTGTAGAGGACAGAACATCAGTACATATATATCCATATAATCAACGCAGTGAAGATAATCATGAAGACATATTGAGAATGAAACCAAACCAATTGTGAAGACATTGAGAGGTAACGTCATGAGAGAAACACTTCAAAATGGAACGTTTGGTGGTGGCGCTACCCACCGTATAGGAAGTATTAGACCCAGACACGACGCACAATTATCGTGGCGCTCCGAGGTCAAATTCCACATTAATGTATTCACACTTAGAATGTATGTCTTCATTGTTTGAAGATATACGCTACTTCGTGTGTTGCACATCTAAGTCATCAATATGCTTAAGTGTTAGGATGTGTGCCTGATCACAGGACATTTGAGGATTCCAAGATATTTAGCTCACACCGTAACTTGAAAAATCTCTTCTCATCCAAGGGTTTTGTGAAGATATCTGCCAATTGCTCTTCAGTGTTGACGTGTATGATATCAATGTCTTCCTTCACAACATGATCTCTGAGAAAGTGGTGACGAATTTCAATGTGCTTTGTCTTCGAGTGCTGAACTGGGTTGTTGGCAATCTTGATGGCGCTTTCGTTGTCGCAGTAAAGTGGCACTTGCTTCAGATGAATGCCATAATACTTGAGTGTTTGCTTCATCCACAGAAGCTGAGCGCAGCAAGATCCAGCAGCAATGTATTCAGATTCAGCAGTGGAGAGTGATACACAGTTCTGCTTCTTTGAAGACCAACATACAAGTGATCGTCCCAGAAAGTGACATGTGCCTGATGTAGACTTGCGATCAACTTTGTCACCAGCATAATCAGCATCCGAAAATCCAACTAAATCAAACTCTGAGCCCTTTGCATACCATAATCCTAGAGTTGGGGTGTGAGCCAAATATCAAAGAATTCTCTTCACAGCTAAGTGATGCGACTCCTTTGGTGTCGCTTGAAATCGAGCACACATGCAAACACTAAGCATGATATATGGCCTAGATGCACATAAATAAAGCAAAGACCCAATCATGGAGCGGTATACCTTTTGATCGAACTCTTTACCATTGTCGTCGGGACCCAGATGATGCTTGGCTGGCATTGGTGTTGTGAAGCCTTTGCAGTCTTGCATACCGAACTTCTTCAGGCACTCTTTAAGATATTTCTCTTGAGATATGAAGATGTCGTTGCGTTGTTGCCGTATTTGAAGACCGAGAAAGAACTTCAGCTCCCCCATCATGGACATCTGATATTGCTCTTGCATCATGTATCCAAACTCTTCACTATACTTCTGATTGGTGCAGCCGGAGATAATGTCATCCACATATATTTGGCACACAAACAGTTCACCATCATATGTCTTCGTGAAAAGAGTGGGATCCAGGGAACCAGGTATAAAGCCTTTGCTTTTCAGAAAGTACTTGAGTGTATCATACCAGGCCCTAGGGGCTTGTTTGAGGCCATACAGTGCCTTGTTGAGCTTGTATACCATATCAGGATGTTTTGGATTTTCAAAGCCAGGTGGTTGTGCAACATACACTTCTTCTTCAATCTTGCCATTGAGAAAGGCACTTTTCACATCCATTTGATATAGAAGTATGTTATGATGATTTGCATAGGCCAGCAGTATGCGTATGGCTTCAAGCCTAGCCACAGGAGCAAATGTTTCATCGAAGTCAATGCCCTCCACTTGAGTATATCCTTGAGCAACTAGACGAGCTTTGTTTCTAACAACTTGACCATGCTCATCTCGCTTGTTGCGGTATATCCATTTGGTGCCTATTATGTTGTGCTTCCGTGGATCAGGACGCTTAACCAGTTCCCATACATTATTCAGCTCAAACTGTTGAAGCTCTTCTTGCATAGCTTGAATCCATTCAGGTTCCATGAAGGCTTCTTCAACTTTCTTGGGTTCTGATATTGAGACGAATGCGAAATGCCCACAGAAGTTTGTTAGCTGAGTTGCCCTTGAACGAGTGAGTGGACCAGGTGCATTGTTGCTGTCCAGTATTTTGTCAATTTGTACTTCATTTGCAACACGAGGGTGTGTGGGGCGAAGACTTTGCTCTTGCTGATCTATGTGATCATTTGAAGGTATATCTTCAGGCTGAGCATTGTCTTCATGTGGATCAGGTGCTGAGATGATAAGTTCTTCTTCAGGTTGAGCTTCAGAAGGTACAATTTCTCCAGTTCCCATAAGCTTGATTGATTCATTTGCTGGAACTTCATCTAGCACATTTGGCAATTGCTCTCTTTGTGATCCATTGGTTCCATCAAATCGCACATCCACTGTTTCAACCACTTTGTAGTGGAAGAGATTGAAGACTCTGTAGGAGTGCGAATCCTTTCCATATCCAAGCATGAAACCTTCATGTGCTTTTGGTGCAAACTTTGAGGTGTGGTGTGGGTCCTTGATCCAGCATTTTGCGCCAAACACTCTGAAATAACTGACATTTGGCTTCTTGCCAGTTAGGAGTTCATAAGATGTCTTGTTCAGAAGCTTGTGAAGATAAACACGATTGATTGTATGGCATTCAGTATCAATGGCTTCAGTCCAGAATTTTCTTGGAGTCTTGTATTCATCTAGCATTGTTCTGGCCATCTCAATGAGTGTTCTGTTCTTGCGTTCGACGATGCCATTCTGCTGTGGCATGTATGGAGCTGAGAATTCATGTGTGACGCCCAAGGTGTCCAGATATGTATCAAGACCAGTGTTCTTGAATTTAGTGCCATTATCACTTCTGATGTGCTTTATCTTGGCGCCAAAATTATTCATAGCTCGATTTGCGAAGCGTCTGAAGACATCCTGCACTTCAGTCTTGTAAAGGATTATGTGCACCCAAGTATATCTAGAATAATCATCAACAATTACGAAGCCATAGAGGCATGCAGAAGTAGTAAAAGTTGAGTAGTGAGTGGGACCGAAAAGATCCATGTGAAGCAGTTCGAAGGGTTGAGTAGTGGTCATGATTGTCTTCGAAGGATGTTTTGCCCTTGTCATCTTCCCTGCTTCACAGGCACCGCATAAGTGATCTTTCTTGAACTTGACGCCTTCGATGCCTATGACATGCTTTTTCTTCGCAAGGGTGTGGAGGTTCCTCATTCCAGCATGCCCAAGCCTTCGATGCCAAAGCCAGCATTCTGAAGCTTTTGCAAGAAGACATACTGCAAGTTGTGGTCCTGCTGAGAAATCCACCACATACAAATCACCTTTCCTATACCCTTCAAACACTAGAGATTTGTCAGATTCCATTAGCACAAGGCAGCGATATTTGCCAAACATTACAATCATATTCAAATCGCAAAGCATTGAGACAGACATTAAGTTGAAGCCAAGGGATTCAACAAGCATGACTTTATCCATGTGTTGATCCTTTGAGATTGCAACTCTACCTAGACCCAATACCTTAATTTTACTGGTGTCAGCGAATGTAATGTGGCTCTTGTCGGATGGACGTAAAGTTGAGTCCATAAGAAGGCTTCTTCTGCCAGTCATGTGATTTGTACACCCACTGTCAATAATCCATTCTGAAGACTTTGAAGTCGCTGGTATCGTACCCTACAGTGCAGTTAGGGGGATAGGCTTCACGAAGAGTGTTGTGAAGCATAAACATTTGACGAACCAGTGGGTTATGAAAACTTAGATCCAGATTAGGACTAACGAGGAGAGTAGCATGCGATTCAGGAACGAAGTACATAATGATGCCATTTGGGCATTTTATCTTGCGCCCCACAAGATTTTTATGGTCCCCAGCAATAGCATCAGAAGATTTTGTTTTTGTGCTGGAGACCTTTCCCTGCAAAGGAGAGTTAAGCTTTCTTAACCACCCACATCTTCAAGGGTGGCTTAGAAGCTATAAGTCTAAGTGCAGCATCTGAGAACTTTGGCTTTGAAACCTTAGCAAACAGTCTAGCAGGTGGACAATAATACTCATAGGAATAAGCAGAATAATTTTTGGTCATATGAACATGACGGTTTGATGAACCACTCTCATATTCATATGCCTGAGTATGGTTCCCCTGCAAAACATTTGCGTTAGTGCGACTCAGGTGAGTCCCCTGTTTGTATGAAGCATTTGGACCATATGAAGCCTTTGGTCTGAGGTTTGTCTTCTTCAAGTGAGGTGTCATGAAGACATTCACAGGAAGATTTTCCAGACATGTTTTCGGAACCCAGATCTTCTTCATAGGCGGTCCATTCCTGCAGTTAGTACCAATGTACCTGGCAAACACTTCATCATTCTGATTCTTAAACAGTTTATAGTTTGCATCAAAGGATTCATCAATGATAATTTGGTTAGCACAAGTGAAGCCAGACAGATTGGATGGATCCGCTGAGGATTCCTTTGCAGCAACCCATGTGGTTTTGGGGTACTGCTCAGGTTTCCAGTAAGACCCTTCTGCATTAATTTTCCTCACGAACCCAACACCCTCTTTCCTAGGGTTTCGGTTCAGAATCTGCTTCTTAAGGACATCACATAATGTCTGATGCCCTTTCAGACTTTTGTACATCCCTGTTTCAAGCAATATCTTCAACCTAGCATTCTCATCAGCAATAGCAGTGGTATCCTCGGCAGAGGGGTTAGTTACCACATCAACAGTTGAAGATATTGAAACAGTAGTAGTAGTGGAACATTCAGCAACAGAAGCAGCATTATCACGCTCAATGCATTTAAGACATGGTGGTTCAAATTCTTCCTGAGCGGGACTGATCTGTTCAGCGTGAAGTGACTCGTTTTCCTTTTGAAGATCTTCATGAGCCACCCTCAATTTCTCAAGTTCTCGCTTCCTTTGAAGGTAATCATAGGAAAGCTTTTCATGAGTTGTTGAGAGAGTATCATGACGATCTTCAAGTTCCTGATACTTAACATGAAGGTTTTTTATGTCTTCAATTAAGGATTCAGATCGAGTCATTTCAGCACCCAACAGATCATCGCTTCTGTCTAACAATTTTTTAATATGTTCCATAGCTTTCTGTTGTTCAGTTGCAATTTTAGCAAGTGTTTTGTAGCTAGGTTTTGAATCACATTCAGAGTCATCGTCACTAGATGTTTCATAGCGAGTTGTGCGTGTGTTTACCTTGGCACCGCGTGCCATGAAGCAGTAGGTAGGAGTGGAGTCGTTCTTGTCATTTGCGTCAGTGTCGGTGATGCAGTCATTGTCTTCAGTATTGAAGATGGACTTGGCGACGTATGCTGTAGCCAGACTCGCAATGCCAGAATCAGACTCCTCCTCAGACTCCACCTCTGCCTCCTCAGATGCGAATTCCTCTTCTGAATCCATCTCCTTGCCTACAAACGCACGCGCCTTGCCAGATGAGCTCTTCTTGTGTGATGAAGACTTTGATGAAGACTTAGAAGAAGACTTTGAGTGTTTCTTCTTCTTCTTGTCGTCAGAATCATATTCCTTGCTCTTCTTCTTCCTTCTGTTCTCATTGTCCCACTGTGGACACTCAGAGATGAAGTGTCCAGTTTTCTTGCACTTGTGACATGTTTTCTTCTTGTAGTTATGAGCAGAAGCTTCATCATTACTTGAACTTGATCGTGAAGGTTTTCTGAAGCCTTTCTTCTTGGTGAATTTTTGAAACTTCTTCACTAGCATTGCAAGTTCTCTTCCAATGTCTTCAGGATCATCAGAACTGCAGTCAGATTCTTCTTCAGATGAGGAGACAGCTTTTGCCTTCAAGGCACGAGTTCGCCCATAGTTTCGACCGTAGATATCTCTTTTCTCAGAAAGCTGAAACTCATGTGTGTTGAGCCTCTCAAGTATGTCAGACGGATCGAGTGTCTTGAAATCAGGACGTTCTTGAATCATCAGGGCCAGAATGTCAAACGAACTATCAAGTGATCTCAGCAGCGTCTTGACGATTTCATGTTTGGTGATCTCAGAAGCGCCGAGGGCTTGAAGCTCATTTGTGATGTCAGTGAGCCGATCAAAGGTGTGCTGGACATTCTCATTGTCATTTCGTTTGAAGCGGTTGAAGAGATTGTGAAGGACACTGATTCTTTGATCTCTCTGGGTTGATATGCCTTCATTAACTTTGGAGAGCCAATCCCAGACCAGTTTGGATGTCTTCAAGGCACTCACACGGCCATACTGTCCTTTGGTCAGATGACCACAGATGATATTCTTGGCAGTAGAGTCCAGTTGAACGAACTTCTTGACATCAGCAGCAGTGACACCTTCTCCAGCCTTGGGAACGCCGTTTTCGACGACATACCATAGGTCGACGTCAATGGCTTCAAGATGCATGCGCATCTTATTCTTCCAGTAGGGATATTCAGTTCCATCGAAGACGGGACAAGCAGCGGAGACTTTGATTATCCCTGCAGTCGACATAGCTAAAACTCCAGGTGGTTAAACCGAATCACACAGAACAAGGGAGCACCTCGCTCTGATACCAATTGAAAGTGCGTTATATCGACTAGAGGGGGGGTGAATAGGCGATTTTTATGAAAGTCTTCAAAACGTGAGAGTTATCAAGACAAACAGTGAAGATTATGCCTGTTACTATGCAGCGGAAGTTAGATTACACTAGGCCAGCCATGGTCATGTATTAAATAGAGTGAAAGCGCAATCACAACCAGCTTCAGTGTAATAAGGATCAGGTAGGAAGAAGTTATGAGGCCAAACAGATCATACATTCATGTTGTGAAGACAAAAGATAAAGCAAGCATGCAATGGCTTCACAATGAATAACTGTAAGTAAAAAGGAAGTGAAGATGAAACCAGTGACACGTTGAAGACAATGATTTGTTGGACCAGTTCCAGTTGCTGTGACAACTGTACGTCTGGTTGGAGCGGCTAGGTATTTAAACCAAAGGACACACAGTCCCGGACACCCAGTCAAGGACACTTAGTCCAAGACACCCAGTCCTCACCGTTTTCTCCTTGAGCTAAGGTCACACAGACCTCGCCCAATCACTCTGGTAAGTCTTCAAGGTAGACTCCCAAACCTTCACAGACTTCGTTCACCGGCAATCCACAATTTCTCTTGGATGCTCAGAACGCGACGCCTAACCGTCTGGAGGATGCACAGTCCTCAAGTGTAATAAGTCTTCAGATCACACAGACACGAAGACTTAAGTGATGCCCAATTTACTCTGGCTCTGGGTGGTTAGGGCTTTTCTCCTCACTGGGAATTTTTCTTTCAAAGGCTTCGAGGTGGGTTGCTCTCAAACGACAAAAGCCGTGCACTGAAATCTGAGCAGCCAACCGTTTATGGTTGTGGGGGGTGGACTATTTATAGCCACTTGGCAACCCAACCTGATTTGTCCGAAATGACCCTGGGTCACTAAGGAATTGACACATGTACCAACGGTCGAATTTTGAACTCACACGGCAACTTTACTTGGGCTACAAGTAAAGCTGACTTGTCTGACTCCGGACAAGATTTTCTCTCAAAGTCTTCGCTCGAAGACATAGGATTTGAATTTGGCATCACTTCAGTCATTCTGACTGGTTCTCTTTGACCCCACTTAACAGTACAGTGGTTCCTATGACACAACATGAATGAAATAAAACTACGAAGGATCTAGGTCTTCGAGTTCCAAAAGCTTCATAGGGAGTCTTCTCATGTCATTGTCTTCAACATGAATATCTTCATAAGCCACCATTGTCTTTAATGTCTTCGTACATTTTTAGGGGTCATCTCT
This sequence comes from Triticum urartu, assembly GCF_003073215.2. Taxonomy (NCBI): domain Eukaryota; kingdom Viridiplantae; phylum Streptophyta; class Magnoliopsida; order Poales; family Poaceae; genus Triticum; species Triticum urartu. Next base: position 153,755,605 of record NC_053026.1, on the reverse strand, counting down.
GGTAGTAAAACCGAATCAATGAGGGACTTCTACCTGGGTTTTCCTGCAATTCTCACAATCACATTAGTCCCTCAGCTAGGTTTGTCGTCAATACTCCAAAACCAACTAGGGGTGGCACTAGATGCACTTACAACCACAATCATCCTTGCTGTACTCACCCTTTGAGAGAGACTCCCATGATTTGAAATTTATTAGAATACTCTATGTGCTTCACTTATATCTCTTGAGCCATATAGTTTTTGCTCTAGTGCTTCACTTACATCTTTTAGAGCACGGCGGTGGTATTATTTTATTGAAATAATTGATCTCTCATGCTTCACTTATATTATTTTGAGAGTCCTTAGAACAACATGGAAATTTACTTTTAGGAAGAATATAAAAACTTTCATAGAAGTGCATTGAATACTATGGGAAGTTTCATACTTGATAATTGTTTTGAGATATGGAGATGGTGATATTAGATTCATGCTAGTTGAGTAGTTGTGAATTTGAGAAACACTTGTGTTGAAGTTTGTGATTCCCGTAGCATGCACGTATGGTGAACCGTTATGTGATGAAGTTGGAGCATGATTTATTTATTGATTGTCTTCCTTATGAGTGGCGGTCGGGGAAGAGCGATGGTATTTTCGTACCAATCTATTCCCTAGGAGCATGCGCGTAATACTTTGTTTCAATAAATAATAGATTTTTGCAATAAGTATGTGAGTTCTTTATGACTAATGTTCAGTACATGGATTATACGCACTCTCTGTCAGGACCCCGATTCCAAGTCACATCGATCTAGCCGGTAACACCTCATATCACTTTGCAGCCTCACGCACGGTATTCCCACGGGTGTCGCCTTACCATGGCCCGGGACCGTTCGCGTCTTTTGGCTCACGTATATGATAGCGTCGCTAGCATCCATATGACAGAGAACCCGGGCCGACATGACTAGTCGTGAACCCAAGGTGGCACTAACTTACGGGGACAGGCATACATGAATCAACATCGAGCATGTCGTTCAGCAGCGTGCGAATCCGGGCTGTAGCACTGGGCTAACAGGACTCCGGGAACCCGGGCTGTAGCAGGCTAGGAAGGACTCCGGATGTCACCGCGTGACATTTCCCCGAAGGGACAGACACAGGAATGAAGTGAATCACATGCCGGCCAGTCAAGTGTTCCGGAGCAGTAGTGCTGGGCTAGCAGGACTCCGGTGAACCGGGCTGTAGCGGACTACTATGGCTCACGGAAGCACTAGAATACATTTCCCCATAAGAGAGGCTGCCAAGGATAAACAACTAGATTGTCGTATCCCACACATACCAAGCATTTCAATCATACACACAATATGATCGATATGTGCAAATACAACATGGCATCACAACAAGACTCTACGACTCAAAGTATTTATTCATTAGGCTCCGAGGAGTGAGATATTACAAACATGGGTCTCACGACCCAACATTCAGAGCACACAAGTCAAAGCACATGCGGAAGCTTAACATGTCTGAGTACAGACATCTACAAATGAAAAAGGCTGAGAAGCCTGACTATCTACAAGACCCTTCCAAGGTACAAGATCGTAGCTGAGGTAACGAGCTAAATGTCGAAGTCCAAGCGGAACTACTAGCGGGACTGAAGTCTCTCTGCAAAACATAAATTAAGCAAACGTGAGTACAAATGTACCCCGCAAGACTGACATCAGAACTAACTACATATGCATCGGTATCAACAAAGGGGGTGGTGGAGTTTAACTGCAACAGGCCAGCTTTGACTCGGTGGCTATCCTGAACTACGACTGCAAGTAACTCTTTGAGGTGGCGCACACGAGTCCACAAATTCACCATACCAATACACCACTATGGATCCGCTCCCGTCTCACTGCGAGAACGCCATCCATAGCACTCACACTTATCTTGCGAGTTTTAGAGTATCCACTTTCACTTGTCTATGAACTATGCAAGGGGTCCAAGTTTCCATATCCGAGGAATCCGGCTATTCGAATAAATAATGATAACCCTGCAGGGGTGTACTTCTTCACACACGCTCTCGCCACTTATCGCCCTGTACATGACATGTACCTCGGCAACCTTCAAGCGGAAGCCGGGCGAGGGAGTCGGCCACGACCTAACTAACCAACAAGTCTCTCGTCCAGGTTTATCGCCTATTCGGGTTCCATCCGCAAGGAGATCTGGCCAGGGTGTCGCTCACGGCCCCAAACGATGTGTGCAGGGTTCCCAAGCCCACCATCCGGGTGCCACTTGGTACACCGTGCCACTGTGCCTAGTCTGTCCCAAGCCCACCTGTACCGGGTGTCACTTGGTAGACTACTAACACTACCTACAAACACCAGAAACTAGTTGCAACTCCTGGACAGAGATCGAGTTGATTAATAAGCTAAGAGGGGCCGAGTTACCAGGACCCAATGTGTGGTAGTAACTGTTCATGGATCACAAACACAGAACTCAGTTCCTGAGAACAGCTGTAATGAGACAACCCACCATGTACTCCTACATGGCCTCTCACCGCTACCTTTACCAAATCGTGTTCACACACTTAGCTCTCAATGGTTGGACATGTTCACCACGTTCCAATTCATTCCTGATGAATCAGACAAGACTCAACTCTAAGCAGTAGCAGGCATGACAAACAAGCATGAATGAGTAGGCACATCAGGGCTCAAACAACTCCTACTCATGCTAGTGGGTTTCATCTATTTACTGTGGCAATGACAGGTCATGCAGAGGAAAGGGTTCAACTACCACAACATGTAATAGTTGAATCGGTGTTGCCCTAATGCAGTAAAAGAGAGCAGGAGTGAGAGAGTGGGACTGTATCAGAATGAACAAGGGGGTTTTGCTTGCCTGGCACTTCTGAAGATAATATAGTTCTTCATCGGTGTCATCGATCACATCGTCGGAACGTCGTCTACTCAGAGGGGACAAACACCGGCAAGAGAGAGGAAACACAATCAATGCAATGCAACAATATGATGCATGAATGTGACATGGCAATAATGTTATGATTTGCACTAATGCATCTAGCAACAATTTAAATGAAGTCCATATGGACCAAGGGTTCATATGCAAACTCCATATTTAGCATTTAAAATGCCATTATCATGTTTTCACTTATACAGTGGGTATAAGTTGGTTCATCATGCATGAAAGTAGCATAAATGGATATATTGGATTTTTCTGATCATTTTTCATATATAAATCTTTTCATTTGGAGTTACGGTTGATTTTCTATGATTTTTAGAAGTTTAGGCAATTTTCTGGAATTTCCTGTAAAAGAATAAATCCAAAAAAGAGTTATTGCGTCAGCAAGACGTCACTGTGATGTCAGCGGTCAACGGGCGTGGTCCAGGTCAAACCTGACCAGTGGAGCCCACTGGTCAGTGACACAGGACTGGTTAGAGTCGCTGACATGTGGGCCTGGTCAACAGCCACGTCAGCAGGTCAATTCTGACGCGTGGGTCCCGCTGGTTTAATTAAGTAATCTAATTATTTTGTTATCCAGTAAACTAACAAAGAAGGTCCCACTGTCAGTTTCTAGTGTTAAACTAATTGGGTTAGTTAGTCCCTAATCTAATGATGGCCACGTCAGCAAATCGGCGATTAGCCGCCGGCGGTAAGCAGGACACGGCGAAGGTCCTGGTCTGGCCGTTTCCGGTGACGAGAGGCCGCGCGGATGGGTTCTACGGGACCGGCACGACGAGGCGCGTCGGACGGTGGCAGCTGCGGCTGCTGGGGTGGCGTGCAACGGCGGCGACGACGAGCCGGGCGGCGGCCGGAGTACGGGAGCAGGCGGGTTCGGCGCTACAGCGTACGGGAGGAGGATCTGGTGGGTTTGCTCGGCTTCTGGGAGTGTGCTGAGCGCGCTGATGGGCTCGGATGGGAGCGGCAGCAGCTTTGGCCGCGGCGGCGCCATGGCCGGCGGTGATGATTTCTCGGGCTCGGTGGCGGGGCTAGTTAGAGCTTGAAATCGATGCGGGAAGGAGAGGGATTTGGAGCAGGTGCTCACTGGGAGTCGCAGGAACTGGTCGTCGGGCTCGGGGGCGACTTGACGGCGACGGATCGACGACGAAGAACGGCGGCCACCAAGGTTGAAGAAAGCGGTGGTGACGATGTTGTAGGCCTTCCGGCGGGGCGTGGCTCGGTGGGGAGGAAAAGGGGCTCGAGGCAAAGCTTCTGAGGGCATCGGCGAGGCGAGGCAGTGGCTTTGGCCGCGGTGGTGCTCGTCGGCGGCGGCAGCCTCGGACACGAGCGAGGAAAACGGGGAAGAGAGACAGAGGAGGGGGAGAAGCATGGGTAGAGATCGAGGGGGGGATCCAGGGGTCGCGTGGCGTCGAGGAGGGGCTTTGAGGCGCCCAGTGAGGCAGGCAAGCAGGGAGGTGCGTGGCGCCGCGGGCGCGCGTGCGTTGTCTCCCTCCTCTGCCTACTGGCAGAGGTAGGTGATGAATGGCACGGGCCAGGTGGGCTGGGCAGCATAGCTGGGCCGCTGGGCTGTAGGTAAGCGCCAGGTAGGTCTTCTGCTCTTTTTTAATTTTTCTTCTGTTTTGTTTTATTTAATTGCCACTGAATTCAAATTCAAACAAATTTGAAAACAGTGCCAAAACTCCCCTAGATAATTTTATGTCACTTAAGGTCTACTCCTCATATACATAAAATATCTCAGGGCATTTGAAAATATATTCATTATATATTATGAATATAACTCCAAATTCAAATAGAATATTGATTTAAAATCAGAGCCCAAATAATTCCTTAGAAATGTTCCAAAATTTTGGTTTGATTTATAACTCTTGCCAAAATTGTCAGAGCTATTTCTAGGGCATTTTGGATTTACTGATTGCAATTTTAGGGTTTCTTGCCCTTTTACTAAAATGATTTCCGAGGCTTTCAATTTCCTCATTTCAACTTTCGGAGTATAGACATGATGCACACATGAAGCTAGCCTAGAGGATTACCAGAAGCTAGGGATGTGACAGCTCACCCCTACTAAACAAGAATCTCGTCCCGAGATTCAAGCATAGGGTAAGATGATGGGGGAACGCAACTAACGCAATCTTCACGATCCAGGTTGTACTTCAAATGAACGTTGATTACATCACCATCTTTGTCTCAAAGTCTTGCCCCGAGAACTCCAACTAACATGACAATGAGAGGAGAAGGAAAACTCAAGAGGGATCGATCTTATCGAAGGTCGAACAACTCAGGATCAACTCACGGAGTGAGACATTGAAACATCTCTTGAGCTGAGACACAAAACATACATCAAGAGGGATGGAGTGGAACAGAGAACGAGGATTCAAGTTGATAAGCACAATTCCACGCTGAATAAGATGGTGCATGGCTTCAAAGTAGCAAGGAGTTAATTGCCATGACTCCATAACGGGGCACCTTAGGGAAGGTGGCTCGTAGAATTATTCCCTTAAGTGGAAAAAAGAATTACTTTTGACACGTAAATCATTGAAAATCTTCATACCAGCCCAAGGCAATTTGCAATCGATTACTTGAAGGGGTTCGGAAGAATGGCATATTCCGACTAGAATGGATGATGTGGACTACCTTGTCAAAGACAACGCAATGGATGATTTTCACCTATCATCGGAAATGGATGGGACCCATGGCAGGACCACTTTTGAAGACGAACCCGGACAGCAACTGCTGAGAAGGACAGCCCATGGAAAATTGGCACGATGGGGTGCAAGCTGGGAACAAAATGCAAATGTTGGGAATGTTCCAACCATCATATCTGCCTGAGATTCAGATCCAATTGGTGATAGGATACTTCAGACTCAGCATGTCCGAAAAGAAAGTTTGCAACACAAATCGACGAGATAACGTTGCGAGATTCTCGGGATATGAACTACGATAGCAAGCTCCAAAACATGAGCCGATTCTGCTACATATATGTGAGCATGTTGTCCAAGACAAGAATGACCACATAGTAGTCTTATAATAAAAATAATACCGAGTTCGGGTTGGGAACCACCATCGAGGATATCGAAACCTTTGCATAAGTCCGGATCCTAAGAAGGAACTTCTTCTCCTTGAACAAATCAATCAGTGGCTTGGTGTGCTAGGAACACATATGGAGTGGAGGTAATTAATCTACCAAACCATAGAATACTTCGCACGTATGCATGACTGATTTGGGAAGATTCCAAGGGAACAAAACAAACCTTTCTCAAATTCATGGCGGCAACTTACATCAAATGCACGTGAATTAGAGGAAGTCACTCCTTTCATCCAAACGTATACCTCATGAGCGGAACATGAAGGCAATGCTTACAAAGTTTCCAATACTAGTGTAATGTTCAACATGAATCATGGGGGAGACAAAATGCTGCTGATGGGCTCAACAACAACTCATCGAAATTTCCATATCACTGGACTTCCACCATCATGTGAACACGGTGATAGCATTGGTCAGACCAAAAGATGTAATGGTGTATGCTCGAGGGATCAACCACGAGTAAGACAACATTACGAACACCGTCGGTTCTGATTTGATTTGACGATAGCCCACACTCAAATCAAAGGATTGATAAGACAATAGCGCCGACAATTGATCACGTGGATCAATTGTTGAAGATATTATCTTTCTTCAACACAAATACAAGATATCCCTTAGGGATGAGCGTGGTAGGACAAGCTTTTATCTTCCAACTCCCCAAGTTGTTGTTAAGCTTAACCAACTAGCTCAGGGGTATCCAACACAGATTCTTGGAGAATGGGTGGTTTACAAGAAACCAACTTGATCACGAACTCAACATAGCGGTCAGGTGACAACCTGGTAACACTTCCGAGAAGATATTCGGAAAATCACGAACCACCGATATGTTACTAAGCTCGAGATCAATCTTGCTTTTCAGGGCAAGACGATGTGATCAAGAGAGTGATGGATTGACACAATCCTATCTCATTAATCCTGGAGTGCACCAGAAATAAGGACTAGGTAGCACGATTAATCTTAGAATTATGATTGAATAACCAACACGCTAAGAATGATATTATTGTCCATTAACTACAAAGCAATAGGGTTGCTAGGAGTATTGATTTCACACAGCATAGTTCACTTGGCGGCATTCCGTTTACAACAACACGGGACCGAGGAATGAATAATGATGGCGAGAAGTATCACTGCGGCAAGAATCCATAAGAGGTGGTGCAATTCTCATGAAATTCTTGACATAAAGATGGTAACACTCCAAGGTAGAACAAAACAAAAACTGGATTGGCATTCATTCTGCGGAATACAACTACTATGACCCAATCCCAGAAATGGACGAGGTACTGAAGTTTGTTTCTCCTAGTCATTCTGAAATAGAATGGCTTAACGGACCACAAGAATAATAAGCATCGATAACACGGATGCACAATTACTCCTGACTATCAATTGATAGATGATGGTCAGAATACAAATGAAGAGGGACAACTCAAGGAACATATATGTTTCTGAGTTGTGGATGCATAGATTAATATGTCGAACCAAGTTCAACAGGTTTCTTCCAGATAACCCATGCAGAAAGGTAGAACTGGCAGAATCACAATGTAGAATGAAGCACTCATCAAGAGCACTCTTATTATGATCTTTTGGTTCAAAGGAACTCCTGCCAAAGATGGTTCATGGTATTAGGAAGAATGATATACCACGGACCTCGAGGACTATCGCAAAGGTTACTAATATCTTAAAGGAACTAGCAACACTATCAACATGAAGTAAGTAGGGTGAATCTCGGGTTCAAAAACCCAGGAGTAGAATACCTACTACTAAGTAACATCACGAGAAGCTTTCAAGAAAGGTGGCCAAAATCATCACACTGGGAACACCAAACATGGCTAGCTTACGAACTCTAAGATACCCTAGTGTCATAATAACAACTCAAACATATATGTCGAGGCAATAGAGTACCTCAACTCACCGATTAGTGTGCTTAATCTGGCCCAAAAGGACATCGGAAACGGGATGAAGAGATTTGCAAATGCATCAGACTGGTTAGAAACCTGGGATGACTCGGACAGCATAACGACTGTAAATGCTCAAAAAGATTTGAGGCATCCTGCAAAATGGTGGCATAACCACTCAGAAGCACAAAATCAAGGTTTCGAGACCAACTATGAACACACGGGGGTGGTAGAAACTGAACTAGGGCTTAAATCCATCAATCCTATAAGTCTCTAGCATAGTAACTCGTCATCCTGATAGATAGATGAGAAGGCCTAGTTCTTAATCCCCGTAGAAAGGAATAGGACGACTCAGATCAGAGGGCATGAGGTATAAGGAGTAAAAGAGCCTTACGTTCCCTTCCACAATCAATTCCCTTATATAACTAAAGCATTTCTAGACACAACTTCGACCAGTTTTGCTTGGTAATCCTATAGGTAGTCAGGCTCTGATACCAAAGCTGTCAAGACCCCGATTCCAAGTCACATCGATCTAGCCGGTAACACCTCATATCACTTTGCGGCCTCACGCACGGTATTCCCACGGGTGTCGCCTTACCATGGCCCGGGACTGTTTGCGTCTTTTGGCTCACGTATATGATAGCATCGCTAGCATCCATATGACAGAGAACCCGGGCCGACATGACTAGTCGTGAACCCAAGGTGGCACTAACTTACGGGGACAGGCATACATGAATCAACATCGAGCATGTCGGTCAGCAGCGTGCGAATCCGGGTTGTAGCACTGGGCTAAGAGGACTCCGGGAACCCGGGCTGTAGTAGGCTAGGCAGGACTCCGGATGTCACCGCGTGACATTTCCCCGAAGGGACAGACACAGGAACGAAGTGAATCACATGCCGGCCAGTCAAGTGTTCCGGAGCAGTAGTGCTGGGCTAGCAGGACTCTGGTGAACTGGGCTGTAGCGGACTACTATGGCTCACGGAAGCACTAGACTACATTTCCCCATAAGAGAGGCTGCCAAGGATAAACAACTAGATTGTCGGATCCCACACATACCAAGCATTTCAATCATACACACAATATGCTCGATATGTGAAAATACAACATGGCATCACAACAAGACTCTACGACTCAAAGTATTTATTCATTAGGCTCCGAGGAGCGAGATATTACAAACATGGGTCTCACGACCCAACATTCAGAGCATACAAGTCAAAGCACATGCGGAAGCTTCACATGTCTGAGTACAGACATCTACAAATGAAAAAGGCTGAGAAGCCTGACTATCTACAAGACCCTTCCAAGGTACAAGATCGTAGCTGAGGTAACGAGCTAAACGTCGAAGTCCAAGCGGAACTACTAGCGGGACTGAAGTCTCTCTGCAAAACATAAATTAAGCAAACGTGAGTACAAATGTACCCAGCAAGACTTACATCAGAACTAACTACATATGCATTGGTATCAACAAAGGGGGTGGTGGAGTTTAACTGCAACAGGCTAGCTTTGACTCGGTGGCTATACTGAACTACGACTGCAAGTAACTCTTTGAGGTGGCGCACACGAGTCCACAAATTCACCATACCAATACACCACTATGGATCCGCTCCCGTCTCCCTACGAGAACGCCATCCATAGCACTCACACTTATCTTGCAAGTTTGAGTATCCACTTTCACTTGTCTATGAACTATGCAAGGGGTCCAAGTTTCCATATCCGAGGAATCCGGCTATTCGAATAAATAATGATAACCCTGCAGGGGTGTACTTCTTCACACACGCTCTCGCCACTTATCGCCCTGTACACGACATGTACCTCGGCAACCTTCAAGCGGAAGTCGGGCGAGGGAGTCGGCCACGACCTAACTAACCAACAAGTCTCTCGTCTAGGTTTATCGCCTATTCGGGTTCCATCCGCAAGGAGATCCGGCCGGGGTGTCGCTCACGGCCCCAAACGTTGTGTGCAGGGTTGCCAAGCCCACCATCCGGGTGCCACTTGGTACACCGTGCCACTGTGCCTAGTCTGCCCAAGCCCACCTGTACCGGGTGCCACTTGGTAGACTACTAACACTACCTACAGACACCAGAAACTAGTTGCAACTCCTGGACAAAGATCGAGTTGATTAATAAGCTGAGAGGGGCCGAGTTACCAGAACCCAATGTGTGGTAGTAACTGTTCATGGATCACAAACACAGAACTCAGTTCCTGAGAACGGCTTTAATGAGACAACCCACCATGTACTCCTACATGGCCTCTCACGGCTACCTTTACCAAATCGTGTTCACACACTTAGCTCTCAACGGTTGGACATGTTCACCATGTTCCAATTCATTCCCGATGACTCGGACAAGACTCAACTCTAAGCAGTAGCAGGCATGACAAACAAGCATGAATGAGTAGGCACATCAGGGCTCAAACAACTCCTACTCATGCTAGTGGGTTTCATCTATTTACTGTGGCAATGACAGGTCATGCAGAGGAAAGGGTTCAACTACCGCAGCATGTAACAGTTGAATCAGTGTTGCCCTAATGCAGTAAAAGAGAGCAGGAGCGAGAGAGTGGGACTGTATCGGAATGAACAAGGGGGTTTTGCTTGCCTGGCACTTCTGAAGATAATATAGTTCTTCATCGGTGTCATCGATCACATCGTCGGAACGTCGTCTACTCAGAGGGGACAAACACCGGCAAGAGAGAGGAAACACAATCAATGCAATGCGACAATATGATGCATGAATGTGACATGGCAATAATGTTATGATTTGCACTAATGCATCTAGCAACAATTTAAATGAAGTCCATATGGACCAAGGGTTCATATGCAAACTCCATATTTAGCATTTAAAATGCCATTATCATGTTTTCACTTATACAGTGGGTATAAGTTGGTTCATCATGCATGAAAGTAGCATAAATGGATAGATTGGATTTTTGTGATCATTTTTCATATATAAATCTTTTCATTTGGAGTTACGGTTGATTTTCTATGATTTTTAGAAGTTTAGGCAATTTTCTGGAATTTCCTGTAAAAGAATAAATCCAGAAAAGAGTTATTGCGTCAGCATGATGTCACTGTGATGTCAGCGGTCAACGGGCGTGGTCCAGGTCAAACCTGACCAGTGGAGCCCATTGGTCAGTGACAGAGGACTGGTTAGAGTCGCTGACATGTGGGCCTGGTCAACGGCCACGTCAGCAGGTCAATTCTGACGTGTGGGTCCCGCTGGTTTAATTAAGTAATCTAATTATTTTGTTATCCAGTAAACTAACAAAGCAGGTCCCACTGTCAGTGTCTAGTGTTAAACTAATTGGGTTAGTTAGTCCCTAATCTAATGATGGCCACGTCGGCTAATCGGCGATTAGCCGCCGGTGGTAAGCAGGACACGGCGAAGGTCCTGGTCCGGCCGTTTCCGGTGACGAGAGGCCGCGCGGATGGGTTCTACGGGACCGGCACGACGAGGCGCGTCGGACGGTGGCAGCTGCGGCTGCTGGGGTGGCGTGCAACGGCGGCGACGACGAGCCGGGCGGCGGCCGGAGTACGGGAGCAGGCGGGTTCGGCGCTACAGCGTACGGGAGGAGGATCTGGTGGGTTTGCTCGGCTTCTGGGAGTGTGCTGAGCACGCTGATGGGCTCGGACGGGAGAGGCAGCAGCTGTGGCCGCGGCGGCGCCATGGCCGGCGGTGATGATTTCTCGGGCTCGGTGGCGGGGCTAGTTAGAGCTTGAAATCGATGCGGGAAGGAGAGGGATTTGGAGCGGGTGCTCACTGGGAGTCACAGGAGATGGTCGTCGGGCTCGGGGGCGATTTGACGGCGACGGATCGACGATGAAGAACAGCGGCCACCGAGGTTGAAGAAAGCGGTGGTGACGACGTTGCAGGCCTTCCGGAGGGGCTTAGCTCGGTGGGGAGGAAAAGGGGGTCGAGGCGAAGCTTCTGAGCGCATCAACGAGGTGAGGCACTGGCTCTGGGCGCGGTGGTGCTCGTCGGCGGCGGCGGCCTCGGACGCGAGCGAGGAAAATGGGGAAGAGAGACAGAGGAGGGGGAGAAGCACGGGGAGAGATCGAGGGGGGATCCAGGGGTCGCGTGGCGTCGAGGAGGGGCTTCGAGGCGCCCGGTGAGGCAGGCGAGCAGGGAGGTGCGTGGCGCCACGGGCGCACGTGCAATGTCTCCCTCCTCTACCTACTGGCAGAGGTAGGTGATGACTGGCACGGGCCAGGTTGGCTGGGCAGCATAGCTGGGCTGTAGGTAAGCGCCAGGTAGGTCTTCTGCTCTTTTTAAATTTTTCTTCTGTTTTGTTTTATTTAATTGCCACTGAATTCAAATTCAAACAAATTTGAAAACAGTGCCAAAACTCCCCTTGATAATTTTATGTCACTTAAGGTCTACTCCTCATATACATAAAATATCTCAGGGCATTTGAAAATATATTCATTATATATTATGAATATAACTCCAAATTCAAATAGAATATTGATTTAAAATCAGAGCCCAAATAATTCCTTAGAAATGTTCCAAAATTTTGGTTTGATTTATAACTCTTGCCAAAATTGTGAGAGCTATTTCTAGGGCATTTTGGATTTACTGATTGCAATTTTAGGGTTTCTTGCCCTTTTATTGAAATGATTTCCGAGGCTTTCAATTTCCTCATTTCAACTTTCGGAATATAGACATGATGCACACATGAAGCTAGCCTAGAGCATTACCAGAAGCTAGGGATGTGACACTCTCACCTTTCCACCGTTGCTAGCCTCTCCAGTATGGCGCAACTTTCGCCAGTACCATAAACCCACCACATACCTTCCTCAAAACAGCCACCATACCTACATATAATGGCATTTCCATAGCCATTCCGAGATATATTGCCATGCAACTTTCCACCGTTCCGTTATTATGACACGCTTGATCATTGTCATATTTCTTGCATGATCATGTAATTGACATCGTATTTGTGGCAAAGCCACCATTCATAATTCTTCATACATGTCACTCATGCATCATTGCACATCCCGGTACACCACCGGAGGCATTCACATAGAGTCATATTTTGTTCTAAGTATTGAGTTGTAAGTAAATTAAAGTGTGATGATCATCATTATTAGAGCATTGTCCCAGTGAGGAAAGGATGATGGAGACTATGATTCCCCCACAAGTTGGGATGAGACTCCGGGCCAAAAAAAGGAAAAGAGGCCAGAAAAAGAAGGCCCAAATAAAAAATGAGAGAAAAAGAGAGAAGAGACAATGTTACTATCCTTTTTCCACACTTGTGCTTCAAAGTAGCACCATTATCTTCATGATAGAGAGTCTCCTATGTTATCACTTTTATATACTAGTGGGAATTTTACATTATAGAACTTGGCTTGTATATTCCAATGATGGGCTTCCTCAAAATTGCCCTAGGTCTTCATGAGCAAGCAAGTTGGATGCACACCCACTTAGTTCTTTTGTTGAGCTTTCATACACTTATAGCTCTAGTGCATCCGTTGCATCGCAATCCCTCCTCACTCACGTTGATATCTATTGATGGGCATCTCCATAGCCCGTTGATACGCCTAGTTAATGTGAGACTATCTTCTCCTTTTTGTCTTCTCCACAACCACCATTCTATTCCACATATAGTGCTATATCCATGGCTCACGCTCATATATTCTGTGAAGATTGAAAAAGTTTGCGAACATCAAAAGTATGAAACAATTGCTTGGCTTGTCATCGGGGTTGTGCATGATTTAAATATTTTGTGTGGTGAAGATAGAGCATAGCCAGAATATATGATTTTGTAGGGATAACTTTCTTTGGCCATGTTATTTTGAGAAGACATGATTGCTTAGTTAATATACTTGAAGTATTATTATTTTTATGTCAATATTAAACTTTATCTTGAATCTTTCATCTCTAAACATTCATACCACAATAAAGAAAAATTACATTGAGAAATGTGTTATAAAGCATTCCACATCAAAAATTCTTTTTTATCATTTACCTACTCGAGGACGAGCAGGAATTAAGCTTGGGGATGCTTGATACGTCTCCCACGTATCTATAATTTTTTATTGCTCCATGCTATTATATTATCTGTTTTTGATGTTAATGGCCTTTATTTTACACTTTTATATCATTTTTGGGACTAACCTATTAACCGGAGGCCCAGCCCAAATTGCGGTTTTTTGCATATTTCTGTATTTCGCACAAAAGGAATATCAAATGAAGTCCAAATGGAATGAAACCTTCAGGAACGTGATTGAGGGAGTCCTGGATTAGGGGGTCTCCGGATAGCCGGACTGTTGGACTATGAAGATACAAGATTGAAGACTTTGTCTCGTGTCCGGATGGGACTTTACTTGGCGTAGAAGGCAATCTAGGCAATACGGATATGTATATCTCCTCCTTTGTAACCGACCTTGTGTAACCCTAGCCCCCTCTGGTGTCTATATAAACCGGAGGGTTTTAGTCCGTAGGACAACAACAATCATACGATAGGCTAGCTTCTAGGGTTTAGCCTCTCTGATCACGTGGTAGATCAACTCTTGTAATACTCATATCATCAAGAACAATCAAGCAGGACGTAGGGTTTTACCTCCATCAAGAGGGCCCGAACCTGGGTAAAACATCGTGTCCCATGCCTCCTATTACCATCCGCCTAGACGCACATTTCGGGACCCCCTATCCGAGATCCGCCGGTTTTGACACCGACATTGGTGCTTTCATTGAGAGGGATGGCTCAACGGACCCTGCAAAATTCATAGTACAACGGATACCATACCAACACACAGCCTTAGAGCATGTTGGGTACTCTGGCAGGTGGCCAAAAGTGGTGAGGATCTTCTCATCCCAGATGCCACAGAGCACCATCCCGGGGATAACAATACGGTATTAACAGTATTCGAAACCTTCGCATCAAATAATAGGCGCAAGCGAACACTCCGCAGCCTTGCCGAAATCTGCCACGTGGCAGCAATAAATCCATGGAGTGACACGGCTATTACCTTCAATGCTAGTGACGAACCTAAATTCCGAACAGCCCGAGCACCAGCTGCACTGGTCCTTAGTCCAATTGTGGACGGCTTTCGACTCACCAAAGTACTCATGGACGGCAGCAGTGGATTAAACCTCATCTATGAGGAAACTCTTCAAAAAAATGGAAATAGACTGGAACCGCATTGAGAAAAGCAGCACAACCTTCAGAGGAATCATCCCTAGTCAGAAAGCACGCTATGCTGGGAAAATCACACTAGATGTGGTATTCGGCACATCGGAGAACTATAGGTCCGAAGAAAATACATTCCAAGTGGCCCCATTTAGTAGCGGATACCACGCCATTTTAGGGCGGGAGGCATTCACGATCTTCCAAGCTATACCCCATTACGGGTACATGAAGCTCAAAATGCCCGGGCCCAATGGAATCATCACTCTCGCTAGTCATCCAGACACAGCACTCCGCGCCGAAAACAAAACAGCTGCATTGGCCCTCAAGGCATTATCCGAAGCCCTTGCGGCCGAGGAATTAACTGCACTGCGCTCCATAGTGGACAGGGACGACGTGATACTTGACAAGAGATCCAAGTCCACCTCTTTTAAACCAGCAGATGAAATAGTCAAATTCCAAGTCCACCCAACGGACCCTACAAAAACAACCTCCATCGGGGCACATTTAAACCCCGTTGTGGACACCGCACTACAAGAATTCCTGCGAGAGAATTGGGACATGTTCGCCTGGCACCCCTCAGACATGCCAGGTATCCCACGCAGGCTGGCCGAGCACAGCCTTAATGTTCTAAAGGGATTCAAGCCAGTCAAGAAGACTCTTCGGCGTTTCTCCGAACCTAAGAGACAAGCTATGGGAGAGGAACTAGCCAAGTTATCGGAGGCCGGATTCATTAGAGAAATAAAACACCCGGACTGGCTAGCAAACCTGGTGATGGTACCAAAGAAGGACAAATCCTGGCGCCTATGTGTTGATTTCAAGGACCTCAACAAGGCTTGCCCAAAGGATCCCTTCCCCCTCCCCCGCATCGACCAAATTCTCGATGCTACCACAGGACACGATTCATTGTGTTTCCTCGACGCATACTCCGGCTACCACCAAATCAAGATGGCGGAGTCCGACCAAGTCGCAACGGCATTCATCACACCATACGGCCCCTTCTATTTCAACATAATGCCTTTTGGGCTCAAAAAAGGCGGCACAACATATCAGCGCATGATTCAGACATGTCTGGAGAAATAGATCGGCAAAACAGAAGAGGCATACATAGATGATGTGGTTGTCAAAACCAAACACGTCGACTCTCTAATAGACGACTTGAGGCTCACATTCGACAACCTCTGAACATACGACATCAAGCTCAATCCGGAAAAATGCATTTTCGGTGTACCAGCCGGAAAGCTCCTGGGTTTCATTGTCTCCAGTAGAGGAATTGAAGCAAATCCGGCCAAAATCCGACCTCTGTCATAGTTGGCTATACCAACGGACCTCAAACAAATCCAGAAATTAACCGGATGTGTGGCGGCTCTAAACCGCTTTATCTCCAGCTTAGGAGAAAAGGCATTACCCCTTTATCGCCTCCTTCGGCGCACCGAACACTTCGAGTGGACGAACGCTACCAAAGCCGGATTGGAAGAAATAAAAGCCATACCGGCAACCAACCCAATCCTGGCCGCGCCAAACATCGGAGAACCAATGCTGTTG